>NC_026000.2:95883992-95907857 GCF_000442705.2 Elaeis guineensis
CAGAAACCTCAAGATTATCCTGACCTCAAAAAAGTTAAGCCATGTTCTCGATTAGGATCCCGTTGTGTTGCCAAACCATCCTATTGTTGAGCAGAGAGCTGCTTTTGAGAAGTGGATGGATGAAGATAGTCGGGTCAAGTGTTATATGCTGGCATCCATGTCAAATGAGTTGCAAAGCCAGCACGAGCATATGTCCAATGCTCGGGCCATGATTACTCACCAACAAGAGTTGTATAGTGAGCAGCACTGTACTGTGTGCTTCAAAGTGTCCAAGAGACTCTTCAACCTGAAGATGCACGAAGGGCAATCTGTCCATGAGCACTATATGACAGTGATCAAGGATATTGAGGAGCTTGGAAAGCTTGAGTTGGATATGCAAAAGAAATTACAGATGGATCTGATCCTTCAATCCCTTGCCAGTTCATATAGTTAATTCATTATAAATTTTCATATGAACAAATTTGACTGCACTATTTTCGAACTTGTCAATATGTTGGTCATGATGGAGGGTACCTTGAAGAGTTTAAGAGGCTCTATTCTTACTGTGAAGTGAACTTCTTCTTCCAAGAGAAAGTTTGTTGGAAGCAAGAAGGTTAAATCCGCAAAGAAACAGAAGAGAGAGAGCAAGTCAAAGAAGGATGGTCCTAAGATAGCTAAAGCAAAAGAAAAGTGTTTCCATTGTCATCCTGAAGGCCACTGGAGGAGAAACTGTTCTAAATACCTGGAGAGTCTGAAGATCAAAAAGGATGATAAACCTTCCGAAGGTATGCTCGTAATTGAATCTAACCTTATGATTTCTTCTATTTTTGATTGGGTATTGGACTCTGGCTCGAGTGCTCGTATATGTACCTCAATGCGGGGTTTGATAAAAAGTAAGAGGTTGAGGAAAAGTAACATGATCTTTTGGGTCAATAATGGAGCAAAGGTTGCTACAGAGATCGTTGGCACTTACCCTCTTTGATTATCGTTTGGCATTAGATCAGATTTGAAAGACTGTTATTATGTTCCTGTAGCTAGACAAAATTTAATTTTCGTGTCTGTACTAGTACAGAAATATTTTAAAATTAATTTCAATAAAAATTTTTATTCTATTTATTTATAAAATAAATTGATTGCATGAGATCTTTTAATTGTCAGTCTTTATCACTTGCTTGTTGATGCGAATGTGAACCTAAATGAGCAAATAGTGATTGTCGTAGGTCAAAAAAGATCCAGAGATAAAATTAACTAGAAGTACTTGTGGCACCATAGACTAGGCCATATTGGAGAGGACAAGATAAACAGACTGGAGAAGGATGGGATCCTTGGCTCTCTTAACCTAAAGCCATATCCAGCTTGCAAATCCTGCCTTTGAGAAAAGATGGCCAAGTTGCGAATATCTTTGACAAGGCGATGTCTGTCATCAATTCTGAGAAGTGGTTAGATGCAATGAAGTTAGAAATTAACTCGATGCACTCGAACTAAGTCTGGACTTTAGTGGATCCATCGAGGGCATTATACCTATTGAGTGTAAATGGATCTACAAAAGGAAAATAGATGCCGATAGTAAGGTAGAGACCTATAAAGCTAGGCTTATGGCTAAAGGTTACAATTAGCATGAAGGCATTGACTATCAAAAAATCTTCTCGTTCGTAGCCATGCTGAAATCTATCCACACTCTGCTTGCTGTTGCAGCTTATTATGATTATAAAATTTGACAGATAGATGTGAAAACTACCTTCCTAAATGGATATCTTAAAGAAGATATCTATATGGGGCAACCTATGGGTTTCATGTCTAGTGATAGTAATCACAGAGTCTGCAAGCTGTAAAGATCCATATACGAATTGAAGTAAGCCTCTCGAAGTTGGAATCATTATTTTGATGAGGCAATCAAATCATTTGATTTCATAAAAAATGAAGAAGAATCTTGTGTATACAAGAGGGTCAGTGAGAGCGCGATCACCTTCCTCATATTATACATGGATGATATTTTTCTTATTGGGATGACATTCCATTGCTGACCATAGTCAAAAGATAGTTGTCCAAGAAATTTTCTATGAAAGACCTAGGGGAAGCGTCCTATATTCTCAGAATAAAGGTCTATAGAGATAGATCTAGACGGATGCTTGGTCTGTCACAAAAGTTGTACACAGAGAAAGTGCTGAAGAGATTCAGTATGAAAAATTTCAAGAGAGGTCTTTTACCTCTCAAGCATGGTATTCATCTCTCCAAGACGATGTGTCCGACCACATCTGAGGAGGTTCAGCGCATGAGTAAGATTCTTTATGCTTCGACAATAGGGAGCCTCATGTATGCCATGCTATGTACTCGACCTGATATTGCCCTTGCTGTGAGTGTCACGAGCAGATATCAGTTGAATCTAGGTGAAGAGTATTGGACAACTGTGAAGAACATCCTTAAGTACTTAAGAAGGACTAAGGATTTGTTCTTGATCTTTGGAGGAGATGTTGAGTTGCGAGTTGAAGGGTATACTGATTCAGACTTCATATCTGATCCTGATGATAGAAAGTCTACATTAGGGTATGTGTTCATTTGCAATGATGGTACAGTCAGTTGGAAGAATTTCAAGCAATCCATCATAGCGGATTTGACCACGAAGGCTGAATATGTCGCTGCTTCGGATGCTGCGAAGGAAGGCTTCTAATTCAAAAAATTCATTGCGAAACTTAAGGTTATGACATCAGATGCCATACCACTGTACTGCGACAACAATGGAGCTATAGCACTTGCTAAGGAGCCGAGATCTCATCAGAAATCAAAGCACATCAAGCGACGTTATCATATCATATGTGACTACCTCGATAAGAAATATGTCGAGGTGCGAAGAGTAGACTCCGCAGATAACGTAGTAGACCCACTGACTAAGCAGTTGAGCCGACTGAAAATGAAAGTCCATCTTGAAAAGATGGAACTCAGATTTATGGCCAATTGGCTTTAGTCCATGCGAAAGATTGTTAGATGTATATCCTAGAAGCCAATATGGCTGACACATTATAATTAATCTAGGACATCATTTTGTACTTAATATATTGATATGATCAATAAAAGGGCAAATTCTTTTTCATTCAAGTGCAATGTGTCCTTGAATCATCCATGGAATTAGTTTTGATACATATTCTCAAGGTGTTGAAAATTAGAGACATGTATTTAATTCCTAAAGGCTCCCAGTCATAGAATCATCATAAGGATGGTGATAGATCCGGATAGACTGACATACAAATTACTTCCTTCAGGATAGATGGCTCTCTAATCTATTGTGTAGAGACATAGGATGACTAGTGCGGCTGATTGTTAGAGAACAACTAATACTGAATGTGACCATACGAGAGATCATTTGATTTCTATTCAATCGTCAGTGATTGTCTCGATGCTGTAGTTGTGTGACTAGTCTTTTGACTTGAGATGGTACTACTACTCATAGTGAGGCTGCTAGAGTTTGATTGACACATAAATATGGATCTCAATGAGTCCTTGTAGTGGATATTGACGACAGTTGGTCCACTATAGGAGTAGGATGCGTATCAAGATAGGATCTATCAACCTTGATAGAGAAGAGTAGTCCTATAAGATTTGAGAAGCTAAGTCTATGAATCTGTGGCCACAATAGAGTGATTGATGAAAAAAAATTATCATAGATATCACATCTAGACTTGAGCTAATCGAATCTATCATATGACTGATGTTAAGGTTTGACGATTTATCCATGACCTGTCATCTAATCGGGACTCACGATAAAAGAACTGAATCATATGTTAACCATATCTAGAGGTTTATTTCAGTTCTACTGGATTGTCACTATATGCTGCTAGGTATCACTGGTGGATTGTGAGAGCTCACTAGGGTTGTTTTGGATCAACAATGTTTGATTGAGTTAGAGTGAAATTGTTTCAACCCATTGAAAATAGTTTTAATGATATAATGATAGAAATCATTGTATATCTCACTACCAGATAGAATTGAATCTATGAGGTCACACAACAAAGGGATTAGGCCTGAAATAAGAAATTGAGCTTATGAAGTGTCAATTGGGTTAAGAGAAATCTATTGGGTTCATGGTAACCTTGCTAGCATATGGTTAGGCCCAATTTCTCTTTTAGTTAGGACAACTTATTTGATAAGTTAATTTTAACTTAATTATCTGCTGATTATCTTCATGAATAAGATTCATGAGATTCCAATTGTTGGATGTCTAAGATTATAGATCACATAAATTAAGGGTGCAAGTCCCTTATGAATCTCCTTGATAGTTATTATGGGGTATCATTTTAAATTGTTCAATTTGGGCATGTCCATTAATTAGAGGGTCTTTGGTTTTCATATGGAGTATCTGTTGGGTGCAAAAGAGGGTGTCTAATTATGGGTGCAAGGGCTCCAATAGTTGGTGCCTAATGAGCTTCCTAATGTAAGTTGGATAACTTAAGTTAATAGGAATCCTAATACAAGTAGGACTTGTATTATATGATTGAATATGATTCAATCTTTGTGCTTATAAAAGAAGACCTCCCCTAAGGTCCTAAATCAATCCAAGCCGTCCCCTCTCCATGCCCAAAGAGCTCCCCACAGCCCTCTTCCTTCTCCATTTCTCTTCTTGTCCCTTGGGCATCCCATATACACCTCATACTTGGGACGCACGTCCCAAGTATTCCACACATCCAAGGTGTTGGGTGGCCCTTCATCTGTTGGTTGCTAGTCTCTTGTAGCACCATAAGGCAAGGAGAAAGGCTAGAGAGGAAGAGAAGATAAGAATCAAGAAGAAAGATCAAATGTTGATCGCGATCTAGACTTCGTTCAGATTCAGCAGGCTGAATTTTGAAGAATCAAAATTCAGATCTTAGAGGGCTATTCCAGACTGATCCCAAGTGGATACTCATAGAGCTCAGACACTTGTGCAGCTAACAGAGAGCCTCATCTCTTTTTGATCCAGATTTAAAGAAAGAGATTGCGAAACAGGTATGTGATTTGATCACAATCTAAATCTCAGCATATATCAATTTTAGTATATGAAATAGATCCATATGATTTTATATTTTTATGCATGTAAAATTCAGATTAAAATTATTTTAATTTTATTTTTTACTGTGATGTTTAGAAAATTAAGTTTTTGAAACATGTATGCATGCTTCAATTCCAAATTTCAATAGTGGCAACCCATCAGAACTGAATAATGAACCTTTAGGTGTAGTTACCATGTAGTTCGGTTCTTTTATTGTGAGTTTTGACAAGATGTAGGTCAAGGATAACTCATCAAACTCTTTCATCATCATATATCAGATTCAATCGATCTGAGTCTTTGTAAAATTTTATGAAAACTCTATTTTATTATTCACCTACCATGGCCATGGATTTTAGGACTCAAGTATCATGAACTGCATTGGACCTCTCCCTATCTACCAAGGTCGATAGATCCCATTTTGATGCATATCCTATTCCTACAATGGACCTACTGTTATCAACATATACCTCAAAGCTCGAATAGTTAGGAGATCAAGTTATGGTGCAGTCAAACTACAGCAATCTCACTGTGAATAGTTGAGGCACCACAGATCAATGAACTATCTACACCCCTGCAACTTTGAGCAAGTCACCGATAAGTAAATAGCCATCCTAGTGACTTCTTATGTTGGTCATGCTCAGTACCCTAATCTCTATCAAGCACCTGCACTCTCACTCTAATATCCCTACACTATCGACTCGAGACTCGTCTACCTATGAAGAAAAGCGATCTGTGCACCAATCTATCCAGATCAAACATCATCTCCATGATGGTCCTACGATCAAAAATAATTTATAAGTTAACTAATAATTACATGTCTCAAATTCTCAAGTCTTGAGAATATGTGTCATTATATCTATTAACTCAATGGACAATTCATGGACATAATATAAACATAGTAT
This sequence comes from Elaeis guineensis, assembly GCF_000442705.2. Classification (NCBI taxonomy): domain Eukaryota; kingdom Viridiplantae; phylum Streptophyta; class Magnoliopsida; order Arecales; family Arecaceae; genus Elaeis; species Elaeis guineensis. The sequence continues at coordinate 95,889,891 of NC_026000.2, forward strand.
GAATGAAAAATAACTCAAATTTTATTTATTTTAAAATTATAATTATAAAATTATATCTCTAGAGTGTGTACATATGTCAGCCAATCAGACTTCTAGGGCATACATCTAACAGACAGTATTATTCAAATTTGACTATATGAAATGAAGGGTCTAACTTAACTAAAACATAATAGTTTGTTGTACAACCACAAAGCTATGAATATTTTAGAGGCTAAGATAAAGTTGAAAATTGTATGAGATACAATTAGAAAGAGTTTTCTATATTTGAACTCATAAAAGTTTGTTGTGCATAAGATCTCTATGAGGAATTAGGATCTCAACCCCACTAAGATAAATATTTAGAACATCTTGTTCATCATAGAAGAGGGTTATGATGTCCGATAAAATTGTAGGAGACACAATTAAACAAAAGATCTTATTTAATTATAGGTATCATCATGAGTTGTCTGCTTATGTTATGTTCTTTATTTATGTAGATTAAATTTTAAATGGTATTTTCATTATCACTGTGCAAAATTTTAGATTTCAATTAATTGATCGATTCCAATTATATAGACTGATTGAGGAATTCAAAGATTATGGTCATTCAAAAGAAAATCTCCTATATCCTTGATGCCCCTGACCCTGAGCAGGTAGGGGAGGATGTTACAGAGGATGAGATAGCCATATATAAGATGTGGTAGAATGATAGTCTTATAGTCAAGTACATCATATTGGTCTCTATGAGTAATGAGTTATAGAGACAGTATGAAGGCATGGATACTCAGTCCATACTATTCAATCTTAAAGAGCTGTATAGTGAACAGAGTAGAACTACTAGGTATGAGATATCTAAGTAGTTATTCTATACCAGAATGACAGAAGACACATCTATACAAGACCATGTTCTCATAGTAATTGACTTAATCACTTGATTGGGTCAATTAGATTTTGTGATGGATAGAAAGTTAAATCAAAATCTGATCCTACAATCACTCTCGAAATCATTCTCTCAGTTTGTTGTAAACTATCATATGAATAAACTAAATACCTCATTGCCTGAGCTGTTGAATATGCTCAAAACAACTGAGAGCCATATCAGAAAAGATAAAGCTCCACTTCTTCTTGTGGATGGGATCTCTAAGAAGAAATCGGACAAGAAGAGTACAAAGAAAAGATTGAACCCTAAAGGTGGCATCGTGAAGAGGAAGAAGGGAAAGAAAGTCTTTAGCTAAGGTACTTATCTTCACTACGACAAGGCAGGTTACTAAAATAGAAATTGCAAGGTTTTTCTTGCATCTGTAAAGATTGGTGCAAATGTTGCATCAAAGGATATGTATGAAAAATATATTATTTTATTATTAAATTTTTTTATATCAAACTCTTGGATATTGGATACCACCTGTGGTACTCATATATGCAAATCATTGTTGGGGCTGCAGAAAATTAGAGTTTTGAAGAAAGATGACTTCGAGCTCTATGCTAGAGGAGAGTCCATCCAGGCAAAAGCCGTAGAGACATGCCTTTTGAAGTTATTTTCTAGAAAGATCTTAGGGTTAGAGAATTATTATTATATACTTAAGATCATTAGAAACATTATTTCTGTACTGTTGTTATTACAATGTGGTTATGAAATTGAAAGAAAGGGTAAGAGTTACTCTATTTCTTTTTCTAATGAGTACATCTGTGATGGCATTATTGACAATGATCTTCTAGTTTTATCTCTTAATGACAATATCTTTCATATTGATGAAAGAAAAAAGTGAAAGAGAGAAGAGACTAATAATACTTTTCTTTGGCATTATCTGTTTGGTCATATAAGTGAGACAAAAATTAATAAGTTATACAAAGAAGAGTTCTTTGATCCTTATGATTATGAATCATTAGGAACTTGTGAATCTTGTCTTATGGATAAAATGATCAAGACTCCATTTACTAGACATGAAGAAAAGATGAGTTATTAGGACTTGTGCATACAGATGTATGTGGTCCTATGACAACTCAGGCCAAAGGTGGATACTCTTATTTCATCATATTTACTGATGATTTATTGAGGTTCGGATATGTATACCTTATGAAACTTAAATTCGAAGCCTTTGATAAATTTAAAGAGTATCAAAGTATGATCGAGAAGCAAACTGAAAAGTGTATTAAAATCCTTCAATCAGATCGAGGAGGTGAATATCTTTTTGGTGAGTTTTTAGATCATCTTAAAGAAAAAGAGATTCTCTCTGAGTGGATCCCTCCTTATATACCATGGTTAAATGATATAACTGAAAGGAGAAATTGCACTTTATTAGATATGGTGCGGTCCATGATGTACTTTACAGACTTATCCATTTTTTTCTGGAGATATGTTCTAGAGACTACAGCGTATATTTTAAATAGAGTACTTTTAAAATCTGTGCCTAGTACTCTATATGAGATATGGAGATATAAGAAGCCTAATCTTAAGTATCTTAAGATTTGGAGCTGTCCGGCTTATGTTAAAAAAATTTTGGATATAAGCTAAGTGCTAAGACAGATAAATATTTATTTATAGGATATTCTAAAGAGAGTATGGGATACCTCTTCTAATATCCTACTGAACAAAATATTTTTGTTAGTAGATATGCCACTTTTATGGAAAAAAGTTTATCCTAAAAGGGGACAATAGGAAGAAAATTGAATTTGGTGAAGTTCAAGACCTACAAATAGATGCATAAAAAATTTCTTAACCACAAGTATCCGTTAATGAGGTACAACCATAAGACACATCTCCTCTTTGAAGGTCAGATAGAGTGCGAAATATAACTTTGAGGTATGAGTTCATTATTGAGAATAATAAAGCCCACATAATTGAGAATGATGAATCTCTGACCTATACGGAAGCTGTCATGGGTAGAAACTCAGACAAATACTTAGAGGCCATGAAATCTGAAAGGGACTCCATGTATACAAATCAAGTGTGGACTTTGGTTGATGCACTAGAGGGTGTGACTCCTATTGGATGCAAATGGATCTATAACAAAAAAAAAAGATTGGAGCAGATGGTCAAGTTGAAACCTACAAAGTCAGATTGGTGGCTAAAGATTTTAGGCAAAAGTAAGATGTTGATTATAATGAAACATTCTCATCTATAGTCATGCTCAAATCTATTCAGATTATGCTTGCTATAGTAGCATACCATTACTATGAAATTTAGCAAATAGATGTGAAGACTGTCTTCCTTAATGGTTATCTTGAGGAAGAAGTTGACATATCTCAACCAGAAGAATTTATCTCAAGTGGGAGAGCAAATCAGATATGCAAGCTTAAGAAATCTATTTATAGATTAAAGCAGACCTCGAGGAGTTGGAATATCCATTATGATGTCACAATCAAAGAGTTTGGCTTCATAAAAAATATGGATGAACGTTGTGTGTATAAGAAGATAAGTGGAAGTACCATTGTCTTCTTAGTATTATATGTAGGTGACATACTTCTCATTGGGAATGATATCCTAATATTATAATCGATCAAGATATAGCTATCAAGTAAATTTTCTATGAAGGACTTGGGAGAAGCATCTTATATACTCGGTATTAAGATCTATAGAGATAGATCAAAAAAGATGCTAGGCTTATCTCAGTCTAGATACATAGATCTTATGTTGAAAAGGTTTAGTATGGATGAGAATAAATGAGGTTACTTATCCATAAGTCAAGACATACATCTCTCTAAGAAGATGTCTCCTAAGACACTTGGAGAGAGGAATAGAATGAGTTGTATTCCCTATGCTTCGGTAGTAGGGTCAATCATATATATTATGCTATGTACCAGGCCTGATATTGCTTATGTCTTAGGTATAGTTAGTAGATTTCAGACTGATCATGGAGTGAATCATTGGAAAGCTGTGAAAAATATTTTTAGATACTTGAGAAGGACTAAAGATATTTTTCTGATATATGGTGGATCTGATCTAAAACTAGAAGGATATTCTGATTTTAGTTTTCAATCAAATCCATTTTGAGATATATCTTTACTCTAAATGATGGAGCAGTGAGTTAGAAAAGTTCCAAACAGCAGGCTCTAGCTGACTCAATTACTGAGGTAGAATATATAGCTGCAAGTGAAGCTGTCAAGGAAGCTGTCTAGATAAAGAAGTTCATCATTAAATTAGGTGTCGCTCTTGAGATTGAGGATCCAGTACCACTTTACTATGATAATACTGGAGTGGTTGCTCAAGCAAAGGAATCAAGGTCTCATTATAAATCCAAACACATTCTAAGATACTTCCACCTCATTCATAAAATTATCGAGAGATAAAATGTAGTCATTGAACGAGTAGATATAAAGAACAACATAGCAGACCTATTCACTAAAGCTCTACCACAATAGCAGTTTGATCGCCACCTCAATTGTATGGGGTTAAAATATAAGGGCGATTGGTTTTAGTGTAAGTGAGAGATTGAAAGAATGATGTCCTACAAGCCAATCAAAATTTATATTTTAATAGATTATTTTTTAATCTTTTTGACTCATGTAGTGATGTTTTATAAATTAAATAAAAGGTATTTATATTTTATCATATGCTGCATCTTATATTTGTTAAGATTATGATGAACCCCATAGATTAGGGTAAGAATTTTAGGGCTACGATGAAATCATGCTTGTAAGATCTAAAATTCTGATCTAAAATATTTTTAGTCGTTAGAACATTGAGTCAGGGATCAATATTTTCGAAAAGACTAGCACATCCTATGTATGCTTGATAGAGAGGGTGATTGATCTCATAGTCACTTGTGTAAGATATTAATATAAGAATGTGGATGCTTATTAAAGAATGAGTTTACTGAATTGATCCCACTTGAGAACATCTTATAGAATCTTACTTGTTAAAAGATATTTCTCTTAGTGGGAGTTATGCAAGTAATCCTTTGACCTAAGACTACCATAGAATCTTATATACATGAATTCATATTTTGATTCATACTCATTCATGACTTAGTCATGTATGGGGTATTCTGGATATAGTAGATTGTGTATGAAGATTGTGAGTAGGTCAACATGAAATCAATCACTCCTAGTAAGAGGAGATTGCATCATACTTGCTATAATCGAATGATGATTCAGGGAGTCTTTGATCAAAATAGAATAAAAATTTAAAAAAAATTCTAATATTTTATTAATTAAATCATCATTATAAGATTGAGAGATATATGAATATGATATTGGATTTGATATTTTTTCATATCGAGATTCATACTCGAATGTAGGATGATCGCAGGATCAAATTGCACGGTAACTTATCATTGAAGGATATTTTTGATATTTTTATCAAAATTTTATATCTTTCAAGTAGATATGATATATTGTTAGACATCAATCTTATCTTGTAGGTTTGATCGAATTAAAAAATTTAATTTGATTACTAATTAGAAAGGGTTCTAATTGTTGAAATCGGATTAGCTCGATTGGACCTAAATTGGTTAGATTGGATTCTAATCAAATCAGATCAACTTATATCTAAACCTACTACTACCTAGATGTAGAATCCAATGGGTTACACATAAAGAAAATTGATCAAAGATCTAATTGGATTAGTGTTGGAAAATGCATCCTAAAGCCAAATTATTTGATGATTGTGTTAATTATAAATATATATGAATTAATCAATAATAAAAATTATTTACATTTTTTATCATAAGATTACATCTTCTAATAACTTCTGTGTAATGATGAAGTCCTTAAGACTACTTTGATCGATAAAAAAAAATTTATTGTATAGTCCTTAAACTGGTTCACGACCAAATAATATGCTATTACTGGGATAATAGTGGTATCAAGTGTAGGTTGTGTGCCATATGCATTGGTTGTCCTTGTAACCAAATAGTGTGGAGACACGGTATGGCATGCAGGTGAGATATAGGAGCATATTATCATTGAATGTGATCAACTGCGGAGTACTCTGCTGTCAAGAGTAGCTCACAAAGGATATGGGTATAGGTGTCCCTCCGACCTGAGATCACCATAATGACTTACAAGCAACCCACTGTATTTTGATATCAGACTATCTAAATTTTTAATTCAATAATGAAAGATTTTTGGGTATAGTTAAGTACTTGTTAAGTCAGTGTATGAGTCAAGAAGGGATTGATCCCTCCGAATTAGTAAGAGTTATGTATCAATATATTTCAATTTAGTAAAATCTGAGCCTGAATAATTTATATGATGGATTTGAAAGATTGAAATATAATGTGAAAAGCTATTATAGGATTGACAGTCAAACTTCGAGTCTCTTTAGCATTAGGGTCAAAAAGATGAATTATACGGTAACCATACGCCAGTATATTTTTGAATGTTGCTTTGCCATCATTCGATCTATCCGGACGTCGGGTCCCATTACTAGATGGTTACATCGATTGATTCAAAAATTTACTCCTATGCTACCAGCTTAGATTCAAACCTATAGGATCACACTCAAAAAAGTTTCTGACTGATTATATGACTGATCAACGATTGAGAATCATTTAAGGGGTTAATCGTCAATATGATTGATGGTTAACCTTATGCAAAAGTGCAATGAATTTATTCACTGAGTGCTAGTGAATTAATGAAGGATTAATTAATAATTAAATTACTGGTTAGCTAATTTAATTGAGCAAAGAGGATTAGATAAAATCTAATTGAATAAGATTCAATTAGGTTTGATCCGATTAGGTTGTGAGATGACCTGATCACTAAGGGAAAATTATCCGTAATTTAATCAGGACTTTGGTTCAATCTGTTAGAATTCCTATATAGAGGTATGTATGTATGTTTTAAAATTTTATTTTCTAAACACTGCAGTAAAATAGAAGATTAAAATATTTTTAATCTATATCATACATGTATAAAAATATAAACCATAAGGATCTACTTCATATGCTGAAATTGTACATATGCTGAAATTTAACATGTAATCGAATCACATACCTGTTCCATAATTTTTTTCTTCAAATCTGGATCTAAAAGAGAAGAGGCTCTTTATTATCTGCACAAGTATCGACCTCTATGAGTATCCACTCTGGATCAGTACGGAACAGTCCTCTTCAAGTTGAATTTTTTTCTCTAAGAAAATTCAGCCTGCTGAATCTGAACGAAGCCTGGATCGCGATCAATTCTTGATCTCTTTCTTTAATTTTCTTCTTCTCTTCTTCTTTTACCTTTTCCTCCTTAGATTATGCTACAATGAGCACTAGGAACCAGCAATAGAAGGGATGCCCAATAGCCTTGGGCATGAGGGAGAAGGGATGCCCCAAGGGAGGACATGTGGGACGCCCAAAGGGAGGAGAAGGGGAAGAGAAGAGAGGGCATGGGGGGATCTCCAAAGGTGGTGTGGGGCTGCTAGTTTGATGCTTAGGATCTTAAGGGAGGTCCCTTTAAATAGGCAAAAAGATTGAATCCTATTCAATCTCATAATACAAGTCTTACTTGCATTAGGTTTCTAATAATTTAAGTTATTCAACTTTCATTAGGAATCCTATTAGGCGCCAACTTTTGGAGCCCTTGCACCCACATAAACACACCTAAAGTGCACTCAAGAGACACCCCATATAAGATCAAAATATCCTCTAATCATGGGATACACCCAACTTGATCAAATCAAGATGGCGCCCAAAAATAACTTCAAAAAAATTAATTAGGATCTTGCACCCTTAATTTATTTGATCCAAAATCTTAGACACCCAATAATTAGATTCTAATGAATCTAGTTTATTTAGGTTATTAGTAGATAATTAAGTTTGAATTATCTTATCAAATAAGAAATCCAAACATAAAGAGGAGATTGGGTCCAACCATATGCTAGCAAGATTACTTTGAACCCAATTAGATTTCTCTAAGCTCAATTGATACTTCATAAGCTTAATTACTTATTTCAGATATAATCTCTTTGTTGTGTGACCCCATAGATTTAATTCTATCTAGTAGTGAGATATACAATGATTTCTATCAAAGTATCATTGAAAATTTTTTAAATGGGTTAGAACAATTTCACTCTAACTCATCAAGAATTATCGATCCAAAATAACCTAGTGAGCTCTTACAATCCATCAGTGACACCTAGCAGTATAAAGTGGTAACTTAGTAGAATCAAAAATAAACTTCAAGGTGTAGTTAACGTGTGATTTAATCCCTCTATCGTGAGTTCCAACTAGATGGCAGGTCATGGATAAATCGTCAAACTTCAACATCAGTCATATGATAGATTTGATCATGGTATGATTTTTCTCTAGTTATTAGGCATGGAATGAAGAGAAAAAGATAGAAAAAATTTAGAGAAAAAGATAGGAAAATGAGAGAAAGAAAATAGAAAGGAAGGTTAAAGAGAAATGGAAAGCAAAGGGTTGCTTGTCCTAGGATTTGCATTTTCAAGTGTTGGAGTTCTATACCTATTTTGGATGGTGAGTTCTTGTAAGGAATGGCTCCTAGTGTAGTCCTAATGGAGGTTTCGAAGGCATATAGATAGTGGTACAATCCATTCTTGAGAAGGATGATCAGCAGTAGACTTGTGAAAATGGCTGCAGCACTACATCAAATTAGGAAGGACTCTGATTTATCCCGTGTGGATCATCGTTGGAAGGCTTCTACTTTAAAGCCTTGTGGAGATCACTCTATTACCAGATCTTTATCTTCTTATTTGGTATATGACTTCTAATCTCTTGTTAATCTACATGCTAGAATTGTTTGATTGTAATCATCAAGGTGTTCCTGGATTTTATATTCTGGTAGTTATATTTTAATTGTTAAAACTTATTTTCAATAGTTGAATGGATGTAAAAAATTTTGAAACTCATATTCCACTGCATCGCCGAAACTCAATAGTAAGTAGGTGAGAGGCTCTCTATAGCTTTTTCTAGACATCAACAAAGTTAGCCAGGCCAGCATACAGACCTAATTAGAAAATCACCTTTAACACTTATCTAGATATCAATTGATTAAATGAATTTAATATTTAATTTATAAGTGAATCCCAACACTACAACTTAATTTGATTTTTATAGAGGGTCTTAGACTGGTCTCGACATATCTTTTCTACATAATATGTAACATATAAGTCATACTTTTTCTAATTAAAATATCATTCATATTATCATACCAAAAATGATTATAATAATCACAAAAGGATGTATAAATGACTTAACATATAATAAGTTCTATCAATATACAAAAAATCCTAATCCAATTAGATATGCAAAATAATAGACCCTTAATCAAAGATGATCTAAGCATCAAACAACCATGATGAAGAGAAGAAAAACTGTTTCTCTTCGGATGATCTTGGTTGCATCTAAATTTTTTTTATTAATCTACATGAATAAAGATCAAATTCTTACCTGATTAGCGGTAGAACTAGAGATTAAATCTCAAATAATCTGATATAAATCTTCACGGATGTCTGGATGTGCAGATCCTCTACTTCACATGCACGCCAGATGTAACAGAAAAGCAGGATGAACTTTAATCTTCACAACCCAATCAAACAAGGAAGGAGATGTGCTGGTGTGATACCTTACATCAATAGGTGGGACACCCAAGGAAGGTCCATGCCCAAGGGAGAAGAGGCAGCACCAAAGGGGAGAGGCTAAGGAGAAGAAGAAGGGCTTCTCTCTTCTCATGCCTCGCTCTCTCTCTTTCTCTCTTCTCTCAATCTGATTTATTTGCTATGCATCCATAAATAGAGACCCTCTCTATTTATAGATAATTTTCATGATCCAATAAGTATAGGATTCCTAACTCAAATCTGATTTGAATCAGTCCAATACTCATGAAAGAAGGATTCTTATATGAGATAGAATTGTCATCATATATGACAACCACTTTGCACCCAATCACTCACTCACATAGGATGCTCCAAAATAGCATCATTCTAGGTGTTAGTCAGCCCATATGAAAGGAGATTTCCAGTATAAGTAGGATTTCTAATATCTCATCCAAAATAGATCCGATTCGAATCCAATTCGAAGCTGGTTCGAAATAATTTTGAAAGACCGTCAATCCTAAACTCTTTAAAACTTTTGCGTCAAGTCTAACTTAGATTATGGACTCAATAAAATTTAATTAATTTAGATCTAATCTAAAATTAATTAGTATTTAAATCCAATCTTTCATATGCTTCATGGATTATAGATCAGAAACTGTTCATCTCCGAGATTGAATTTAACCTCATGTGTAATGCTAGCTAGACATAGTCAACTCTTCAATCCTATTGGATCCATAATTTAATTCTCAATCAAGTTAGCTTATATGTTCAATCAAGTCAAGTACTTCCAAATTGAACATATAAATATAAGCCAATTTTTTTCTACTTTGTCTTACTTGTGTGTGTGACTCTATAGGTTCAAACATTAAGCCGATAGCATAGGAATCAATTTCTGCACTCATCGAGATACCATCTAGTAATGGTTCTCGACATCCAGATAGGTCAAATTATCGTAAAAGAATATTTCAAAATTCATATCATGGTTACCACATAATTCTTCCTTTTGATCTTGAATGCTCTAGGATGGTCTCAGGTTAACTGTCAACCGAGATTGCTTCATCCACATTGTATTTCAATCTTTCAAATCCATCTCATGGATTATCCTAGTCAAAATTCTGTTAAATTAAAATACAGTGATACATCAACTCCAATAATCTGAAGAAGTCTATCCCATCTTGATCCACACACAGACTTTATAAGTACTTGACTGTACCTAGTAGCTTTCCGTCACTGCATTAAAAATTCAGATGGTTTGGCACCAAAGCATAATGAGTTGCTTGCAAGTCACTATGGTGATCTCAAGTTTGAAAGATACTTATACCTATGTGTTGGGTATAAAATACCCACAGTCGGAACCCACGGCGGAACCGACATCAGCACAGCTCCGCCCGGACTCCTACGGGAGCCGGGCTCCACCGCCGCCATCAGCGCAGCTCCGCCCGGACTCCTACGGGAGCCGGGCTCCACCGCCATCAGCAAGCGCTGCTCCGCCCGGACTCCTACGGGAGCCGGGCTCCACCGCCGACATCAGAACAGCTCCGCCCGGACTCCTACGGGAGCCGGGCTCCGCCGCCGACATCAAAACAGCTCCGCCCGGACTCCTACGGGAGCCGGGCTCCACTCTCAATATCAATTGCTGGTAAGCTCAGTCCGGACTCCTACGAGAGCCGGACTTCACCCTTGACTTTGTTTGCAGCGCAGCTCCGCCCGGACTCCTACGGGAGCCGGGCTCCACCGATGACATCAGCAAGTGCAGCTCCACCCGAACTCCTACGGGAGCCGGGCTCCACCGCCATCAGCAAGCGCTGCTCCGCCCGTACTCCTACGGGAGCCGGGTTCCGCCGCCGACATCAAAACAGCTCCGCCCGGACTCCTACGGGAGCCGGGCTCCACTCTCAATATCAATTGCTGGTAAGCTCAGTCCGGACTCCTACGAGAGCCGGACTTCACCCTTGACTTTGTTTGCAGCGCAGCTCCACCTGGACTCCTACGGGAGCCGGGCTCCACCGACGACATCAGCAAGTACAGCTCCGCCCGGACTCCTACGGGAGCCGGGCTCCACCGCCATCAGCGCAGCTCCGCCCGGACTCCTATGGGAGCCGGGCTCCACCACCATCAGCAAGCGCAGCTCTGCCTGGACTCCTACGGGAGCCGGGCTCCACCGCCGCCATCAGCACAGCTCCGCCCGGACTCCTACGGGAGCCGGACTCCACCGCCATCAGCAAGCGCTGCTCCGCCCGGACTCCTACGGGAGCCGGGCTCCGCCGCCGACATCAAAACAGCTCCGCCCGGACTCCTACGGGAGCCGGGCTCCACTCTCAATATCAATTGCTGGTAAGCTCAGTCCGGACTCCTACGAGAGTCGGACTTCACCCTTGACTTTGTTTGCAGCGCAGCTCCGCCCGGACTCCTACGGGAGTCGGGCTCCACCGACGACATCAGCAAGTGCAGCTCCGCCCGGACTCCTACGGGAGCCGGGCTCCACCGCCATCGGTAAGCGCTGCTCCACCCGGACTCCTACGGGAGCTGGGCTCCATCGCCATCAGCAAGCGCTGCTCCGCTCGGACTCCTACGAGAGCCGGACTCCGCCGCCGACATCAGAACAGCTCCGCCCGGACTCTTACGGGAGCCGGGCTCCGCTCACGACGGCTCCGACCATTGTCGAGCTTCAATCGACAGATCCACGCCCCCTGACAGGCCCTCAAAACGACCGCGACCCTGCTCCACCTCCTGTGGCGGACTCCACGCAGTATCATCATTCCCTGACAAGCCGCAGCAGCCATAGCCGCCCTGCTCCACTTCCTGTGGCGAACTCCGCACAGCTCCATTATCCCCCTGGCAGGCCACAGTAACGGCCACGAACCTGCCCCACCTCCTGCGACGGATACCATACGATTCTCCTGACGACGGACGCTGCTCCACCCCTCATAACGGATTCCACGTGGCAAGTCGAGGTGATACCCACGCGTCTGCTCCATTATCTTTCGCAATCAATTCCCCTGACCATGGGCGGCCCACTACCAGGCGGTTACAAACGTCGCCATCAGTCCGTTGCCTCCCCGCCTATAAAAGGGGGGACTCAGTTACGTTATTTCTTAAGCTCATTTTTCTTATCTCAAAACTCTGCTAAATTCTCCGTTCGAGCACTCCATTCTTGTTGAGGCAGAGAACTGACTTGAGCGTCGGAGGGTCTTGCCGGAGCAACCCCACCTCCGGTTTAGACTTCCCTTGCAGGTCCCGGCGGCGACCGCGGCCTCCTCAACTCCAGCTTCTCCGACGCAGGCGGATTTTTGCACCAACAGGATTGGCGCTAGAAGGAGGGCTTTGTATCTTCGCAGCACCCTTGTTCTTGAAGGAGCGCTCAACGGAGCCACCTCCGGCCATCTCTCCGTCTTCTACCCCTAATCCTCCCCCGCGAGACCGGCACCCGATGCCTCCGCGCAGGGCATCCACCCGGCGGTCCACGGCCTCCGCGGCAAGATCTCAGGCTCCGGCCTCCCCTCCGTTTCTCAGCCAGCTCCTCCTCCCCTCCGGCGACGGCGGTCGGCGCGGAGCAGTTTGACTTGCTGACGCAGCAGGTCAAGGGCCTCGTCGAGGCCATACAGACGATGCAACAGCAGCCACCGCAGGCGTCAGCGCATCTGGAAGGGGCATCTCCGGAATGCCAGAACCCGGCAGTGGGGCGGGCCACCTGGGCTAGCCGCCCCGTCCTTCCCGAGAAGGCGAATCCAAGGGTGGAGAGCCCTCAGTCGGACCACGACTCCACCCCTGGGAGATCCCTGCCCCCGTTCTGCCAAAGGACCCTCGAGACTCGAAGTCGAGAGGATTTCCTGGACCGGAGGCTCCAGGAGATGAACCGGCGGATCGAAGAACTCCGCCATGCGCCTCCCGCTTACGGTGAAGATATCTGCACTGACCCTCCCTTCTCCCAAATGATTATGCAGGAACCGATCCCGCCGAATTTCAAGCTCCCCCAGTTTGAAAGCTACGATGGGACGTCGGACCCGGTGGACCACCTGGAGGCCTTCCAGACAATGATGCTGCTTCATGGTGCCCCCGACGCCATCTTATGCCGGGCTTTCCCGTCTACTTTGAAGGGAGCGGCAAGAAATTGGTACTCGGCACTGAAGTCGGGTACCATCTTCTCCTTCGACCAAATGAGCCACCAATTCGTGGCCCATTTTGTCAGCAGCCGACGTCCCCGGAAAGGTTCGGAGTCCCTCATCAACATCAAGCAGAGGGAAGGGGAGTCCATACGGGCCTACATCAACCGCTTCAACATCGCGGCGTTGGAGGTCTGGAACTTGGACCAGTCGGTTGCCATGGCCGCCCTGAAAGGTGGCCTTCAGAAGAATGATCTCTTGTACTCCCTGGAGAAGAAGTACCCCAGGGATTTTGCTGATCTACTGGCTCGAGCTGAAGGATACGCCCGAGCGGAAGAGGCCTTCAAAATGAAGGATGAAGAGACTGCGAGGGAGCGCCAGGCAGGAGATTCTGGCAAGCCCGCAGTTGAGAAGAGGCCAAGGGAAGCCCGGCCTCGCTCCTGATCCCCTCCTGGGCACAAGCGCGCCCATACTCCACCCCGGGCATGCAGGCAGAGAAGCCCAGACAACAGGTTTCGGTGGGGTTCCCCTCCAGGGAAGTTCCGCAGCTACGCCCCCTCAACGCCTCGAAGGCCCAGGTACTGATGGAGGTCAGGGAGCTGATCCCCAGGTCGGAGAGGATGCGCACGCACCCCGGAAAGTGCAACCCCAACAAGTTCTGCCTCTACCACCGCGACCACGGCCACGACACCGAAGAGTGCATCCAGCTCCAGGACGAGATCGAGGAGCTCATCCGACGAGGTCGGCTCGACAGATTCATCCGCCGCAGGCCTGAGGGTAGAGGAGACCGGCCAAGAGCCCTCCCACCGCCCGAACCACAGAAGAGGGAGGAGCAGCCCGAGATCGGCCTCCTATCGGGACCATCGACTCCATCGCCGGAGGGCCTCAAGGAGGAGCGGGAGAACTGTAAATGTATTGCTTACTGTTTCGTTTTGAATCTACTTTTCTTTCTAGCTAACGCACCCCTCCTGCTTAACGCGGATGTATTATGACTGGATATGACCTCTCCAAAAAATAACGGCCGTGTCAGGAACAGGAGGAGAACCTCGTCCTGACATGAGCAAAGTCAAAGGCCCGGTTCTTTTAGACCGGATGGGGGGAGAGGCCTTACAAGCCCTAATGTGCCCCCACAGCCCTGTTAGGGACAGGAGGAAAACCTCGCCCTAACTTGAGCAAAGTCAAAGGCCCGGTTCTTTTAGACCGGATGGGGGGAGAGGCCTTACAACGCCCTAATGTGCCCCCACAGCCCTGTTAGGGACAGGAGGAAAACCTCGTCCTAACTTGAGCAATGTCGAAGGCCCAGTTCTTTTAGATCGGACGGGGGGAGAGGCCTTGCAACGCCCTAATGTGCCCCCATAGCCATGTCAGGAACAGGAGGAGAACCTCGTCCTGACATAGCAAAGTTGAAGGCCCGGTTCTTTTAGACCGGAGGGGGGAGAGGCCTTACAGCGCCCTAACGGCCCCCACAAGCCAGGCTGATGACGAGAACCTCGCCACCGGCCCAAGCAAAATGGAAGACCCGACTCCTACGGGAGCCGGGTTCCGCCGCAAAGGTAGGCTCCACCCGACTCCTACGGGAGCCGGGTTCCACCGCCAAGGTAAAGCTTCACCCGGACTCCTACGGGAGCCGGGTTCCACCCCAAGGTAAGCTTCACCCGGACTCCTACGGGAGCCGGGTCCGCCGCAAGGTAGCTTCACCCGGACTCCTACGGGAGCCGGGTTCCGCCGCCAAGGAAAACTTCACCCGGACTCCTACGGGAGCCGGTCCGCCGCCAAGCAAGACTTCACCCGGACTCCTACGGGAGCCGGGTTCCGCCGCCAAGCAAGACTTCACCCGGACTCCTACGGGAGCCGGGTTCCGCCGCCAAGCCAGACTTCACCCGGACTCCTACGGGAGCCGGGTTCCGCCGCCAAGCCAGGCTTCACCCGGACTCCTACGGGAGTCGGGTTCCGTCGCCCGGTAAGACTTCGCCGGACTCCCACGGGAGCCGGGCTCTCATCGCCACTTCTGCGACAGGGGTCAATGATGGTAGCAAGACTCGGCCGCGTAACAAGATCGGATGAAAGGAAGGAGCTCCCCCCCCCCACGGCGACATCTACATCAAACAAGCCAAACGACAAGAAAGGTCCAACAATCGACATTATCAGTACTACACGTGAACAAGGTAACACAAAGCGCTCCTTTTTCCATTTTCAATATATACACTACAAAGCCAGAGCGGCCAGAAAAAGAAAAACAAAACGACAAAAGAAATAGCTACATAAAGACAAAGGGGCTCTAAGGGGGCCCTGCCTCCTCCGACCTTGAGTCGCCACCTGCATCCCTCAACCAGGACGGCCTCAGGCTCTCCACCGTTTCTTCTAGTTCTTCCTTCTTTCGCAGCATGTCCTGGAGCGCCTGACGAAGTCGCCGGACCTCAGCCTCTGCTTCCCGATGCCACTTCCGCAACACTTCAGACTCCGCCTCTGCGTCCGCGACGGCCTTCCGCTCAAGCCCCAGTTGAATTTTTACTTGTTGTAGCTCAGCTGTCTTCTCCCCAAGGGAGACAGAAATCCCTTCGACAGAGCCTCTCAGGGCTTGGAGCTCTTCGTTATCTTGGGCGTTAGCAAGCTGCGCCCTAGTAACCAACTGCCTCTGGAGACGGACTACCTCGTCCGTCGCTCGACGGAATCTTCCCTTGTACTCCTCTACCTGTCGGCGCCAGCTGGCCCGCTGCACATCGTGGCTCATCTCAGCATCTTGAAGCTGCTTCTGGAGGTCGGAAACTTTTTGTGACCATATCTGCTCATCTCGCGCTGTGAGTCGGGGTGAGTTTCCTTCCAGCTGGCCGATCCTCCTCTTGGCAGCCGACAGCTCCACTTTAAGGGCGCTGATCCTGGCCTCTTGAGCCCAAGTTCGGTCACTGGCGCTCTTCTTACATTCCTCAAGCTCTTTTGTGAAGCTCGCCTTCCTCCGACTGTAGTCCATGATCGCCCTCACTTGGATACTCCTGAAGTGGGCGGCCTCGGCAGCGGCCTCGGAGTAGCATTTTTTCGCCTGGCGGAGCTCGCCCTCCGACTTTTTCAACTTCTTCGTCAAGTGGAGGACCTCCTTTTTGAGCCGCTGGATAGTCGACTTCAGCGGGACCCCCAGGGGCAGGGGGAGTGCTTCGGCGGGGCGCTGCCATTGGAAGAGGCAAGCGTCAAAGACCGATTCGTTACAAGAAGAAAGGCCGGAAAGAAGGAGCAGAGGGAGGAAAAAATCATCCACAAAAAGAAATTCGGCTTTATTAATTGATCTTGAAGACAAATGAAAAGGAAGCATGATAACAAAAGAAAGATACAAGGTCGGAGGTCTCAGACCTCGGGAGCGGGGGATGGAGAGTTCGGCGCGGGGGGTGCAACTGCTGTGGCGGCGGGTGAAGGCCGGCCTCGTCGTCGGACTCCTCCAAGAATTCGAGGCCAAGATCGGGATATCTGCTGGCCACCTTCTCCCGGCAAAGCTCAAACCCTTTGGTAAATGCCTCCAGGCCGAACTGGACGTTCAGCTCCCTCATCTCCGCGGAGGCCTTGAACTCCTCCACCGCAAGGGTCCTGGCCTCCGAGACCAGAACCGGAGTTTGCTCGGCCAGCTGGGCGACCTCGGCCTTCGCCTTCCTCACCGACTCCTCCAGGCTCCGTCTCTCCGCCTCCCGGGCTTGTCTCTCCTCCTCCCGGGCTTGTCTTTCCTCTTCCCGGTCCTGTCTCTCTCTCTCCAGGGCCTCCCGGAGGGCGGCCACCTCGGCCGTCTTCGCTTGAAGACGAACAACCTCGTCTTGGCAGCGCTCCTCCGCCCGGAGGAGATCCCTTCTCATGCGGCCCGACGCCTCGACATAGGCGAAGAGCTGGTGCCCGATCTGCAAAGACAGATGGAGAATTACAACAAAGACCGAGGCAACTGTGCAAATAAAAATCCGCTTACCTCAAGAAAGGACCCCAAGGTGTCCCAAGCCCGCTGCTCGGGATCGGCGCGGTCGATCCTCTCCACGACATCGGACAGGATGCAACCATCGAGCAGCCGACGGATTAGAGCCTTGTCGTTGAAGGGATTCTCCGATCCCCCCTCGGAGCAGACGGACTCGTCTGCAGCGGCTCGGTGGCTGCTCGGCCTGCGGGCCACCGATTTTCTCCTCCTCCCCGCGGCAGGTGCCTCCGCAGGGCGAACCTCCGGAATTGGGACCCCAGTCGGTGGGCTCCCTGGGGGAGCCCGGGGGGCCGCTGGCTCGGCATCCAAAGGAATGTCGATCGTCGGGGTCGCCTGGACGGGCGCGTCCAGGCTCGTCTCCTCCACCCTGGCCCTCTTCGCCGAGCCGGAAGTCGTCGCGCCCTTCCTTTTCTGGGCTCTCATGGCCTTGGCAAGCATCCGTATGGCTTCGGCGTCCA
>NC_026000.2:95907957-95968082 GCF_000442705.2 Elaeis guineensis
TTCCCAAAAAGCCAATCGTCAAGCTGTTGACGGTTGAGCAACAAGTATTGTATTGATTTGTTAATAAATAAAATATATTTGGCATCTTCATCATAAGCTTTCATCTTCTAATGAACTCCATTGTTATGATGAAGTCCTTAAGATTATTTAAGTTCGATAAAGAGAGGATTTATCGATTAGTCCTTAAAACTGTTCACGACCAAATGATAGGCTGTTAATAAGGACGACAGCTTCATCGAGCATAGGTCGCTGTAGGCCATATGGTTGGTTATCTTCTTAACCAAGGAGTGTGAAGACACTGGTATGGCATACAGGTGAGATGTAAGGGTACATCGCCATTGAACATGACCAACTCCAGAACATTCTGCTGTCGAGAATGTCTCTGATGGGATATAGGTATAAGTGTCCCATAGACTTGAGATCACCTCAGTGACTTGCAAGCAACTCACGATGCTTTGGTACTGGACTAACTGAATTTCTAATTCAGAGATGGAAGGCTTCTGGGCATAGTCAAGTACTTGCAAAGTCAGAGGGTGATCGAGATGGGATTGACCACTCCAAGAGTTGGAGAAGAATAAGTCACTGTATTTCAATTTAGCAAAATCTTGGTCAGGGTAATCCATCAGATGGATTTTGATACTTTGAAATACAATGTGGACAACCTGATCAGGGTTGACAGTTGAACTTGGGGTGTCCTATGATCATTTTGGTCAAGGGGATGAATTATATGAAACTATATCCACATGGGTTCTAAGGATGTTGTTCTATACATTCGACCTATCCGGTCGTCGGGTACCATTGCTAGATGGTCACTTTGATTGGTACAAAATTTATTTCTGTACTACTAGCTTAGGTTCGGACCTATGAGGTCACACATATTAGAGTTCATGATCCGATCGGATGGTTGATCAATGATTAAGAATCATTCTAGGGTTAAATGATCAATACGATTGACATTTAACCCAGTGCAAGTATTGCAGGAGGATCGATTAGCAATTCGATTGCTAATTGACTTAATTTGATTAAGCCAATGGGACTGAGATTAAGTCTAATTAAATATAATTTAATTAGATTTAGTTTTGGCTTGATTGGATCAAGTCCAATTGGTTTATTGGATAAGCCAAGTGCACGGAAAAACTAGTCCTAGTTCAACTAGGACTTGGGTCAATCTAATTTCTAATTTGATTAAAAAATTAAATCAGATTTAAATCTAATTTAATCTGATTAAATTAGGTTCTTAATTAGGCTAAGACCTATTTTAATTGGGTTGATCTAATTTTGATTTGATTTAGTTTGGAAAACCAAATTAAAACAAGTCATAAGACAGAATCCTAGTAAGACTAGGATTCCACCTTGCGCCACATAAGCCTTCTCCACGCCCTCTCTCTTATTCAATGCCAATCTCCACTTATTTTGTGTGACAAAAGCCCTCTCCAGATCTCTCCCACGTTCACAAAAGTTCTCCTCTCTTCTTTCTTACATGGAAGGTGGTTTGGATCAAATCAAAAAGGAATAAGTTTGAATTTCGAATTCTATGAGATAGAGTTTTTAGAAATCCAAAACTTTTTCAATTTTGCACCGAGTTTATCCAAATTTTTTTTGGAATTTTTGTAACTTTTAGGGTACACATTGTGATCCTTTGCTGGTAATCCATACACGAAAATATGAAGGAGGTGCTCAAGAGTTGGGCGCCCCTTAACTTTGCCATGTTTGGATAAGCCTTGACTAGGTATTTGACCTAGACAAGGACTCTATCATATCTCTCTGTATAAAATGAGTTTCTTTGTGAAATTTTAGAAGAAGATAGATATTTGAGAGACCTTTGTGACATCCAAAAATCAGAGAGAAATACCTTTGGGTCATGGAGATATAAAAGATGCAAGTTAGGGTGTCTAGAGAGAAAAACGTGAAGAAGAAGAGGGTCTTCTTCTACAGTTTTTTTGTTTTCATATCTTTCCTCCCTCCATCTTGAGTTTTCTGAGAGTGTCTCAGATCTGAAACTCCTCCTTTTACTTTCCATCTTTGGAAGAGTCTAAATCAAGAAGAAGGAGGCACCTGATCAACCATCAAAGAAGGATCAGCGCAGTACTAGCATACTGTGCTGATTTCCTGAAGTAGGACTTCTGATCGAGATTCGTGGGCTTGTGTGGATGACTCCTAGAGGCCGGACGTGTGTGCGGCTTGCAACATCATCCTTAAGCTCGGATCAGCGAGGTTAGAGCATCTAACTTGCAAGGTAATAGATCTGATCTATTGTTTAATACATACATTAGATGTGGTATAGTAACATGTTGATATGATCAACATGTAGTTCATGCTATATTTATATATTTTAATTTTTGATTTAATGCTATGTAATAATCATGTAATAGGATCTTAGATCTAGGGATTTTCTGATATTAGAAAATAAATTTTGATTTATTTTAGTCTTCTGCTGTATGATCTTGAAAAAGTTTCAAGATCTAACCCTGAAACCCTAGATCTGGTTCCTACAATTGGTATCAGAGCCTAGGTTTTTTATTACATGATTATTTATACATGCTTAGGTTATTTTTTAAATTAGATCTAATTTATAATCTGATTATTAAATCTGAAATTAAAATTTTAGATCAATCACAAACTGCAAGATTGTCCTGCTGTAAGGTTTACCCCTTACAGTGCAAAGGTTGTCCTAGTTTGTGTAGATCTATCTTTAATCATAAATTTATTAGATATGATCTAGATTAAATTTATGATTTATTAGATTTAAAAATATTTAAATCTGAAATAAAATCTCTTTATTAATAATTTTTATGCAAAGAAATTATTAAAGTTGAAATTATTTCAATTACATGAACCTGTTTAGATTAGATCTAAAGTAGTTTCATATTTATTTCACTTGCATCTTGATTATGAATCAAACATGCAATATGATTGGTAGAATCATATTATAAAATTATTTTACAAATATGAAAATTATTTTTTGAAAAGTCGAACCAACCCTCAGCCAAAACTTAATTAAGAATTAAGAAGTTGTTTGATTAGGTTCTAGGATTGTGAATTGAAGAACCTAAGACACAAACCATAAACATTGGGTTAATGGGTTGTGGAATTAGGTCCATTAATTGGGTTAGACCTATGGTTAGATTAAAGATGGACTTAATTAGAGAATTGACTAAATCTAATCAATTATTGTCTTAGATTAGGTCAAGGATTCTCTAGATCAATTACAATAGTTGTAGTTGGTCAAGTCCATGTCTTTAACGAGAACCAAATGGACTTGATTCTTAGCTAAGTGGTCTAGCACGAACTGTTAGGTTGATCTAATCAAAACTAATTAAACAGTTGGTGTCTAAGGTAAACCAGATCGTGGTTTTTAATTAGGAGCCCGCTTACCTGGCCATTTCTGATGGTGTCTAAGGCAAGCTTTGGCAGACCCTCCCACTGATCGAACTTACCTGGCCTCTTGGTGAAATTATTTTTGATCGAATTACTTGACTATTCGAGCTGACCCATGTCAGCTAGGTAAATCAGTGTGACTGATTTAGGTGCTCCTAGACCAGCCCTTTTAATGGTCTCCCTTAAGCTGACTTGGTGAAGCCAGTGGGAGGATCATGATAAGCTGGTTCATTTTATCTCATCCTCTAAATTATTTAAATCCTCTAAAATTATTAGGTCTTAAAATGACAAAGTTATGGAGATAACTGAGTCATAGCCTCCCATTAAGGTGTTTGATAATGAGTCCATTAACTCAATAATCATTGCAGACCAAAAGCCTGGTGCTTGTTGACTAATGAAATTATCACTCATCATATGACAATTTGGAAGTGTCTCTCTAATGGTGGTTAGGTGAGCCAACCAAAGTTGGGCTTAATCATTCGTTGGTTAGATACACCAAGTATGATCATGTTAATGGTTGGACCTAACCGGATCCTTACAGTGGAGGCCAAAGCCTACTGATTAGGTTTCTGGGGCAAAATTAAAATTACTAAAAATTTTTAGAGAAACAATTGGTTATGAACCTACCCTTAGATGTACATGGGTTGGCCAACCAAAGTTGGGCTTGTGTGCAGTCTAAGTGGATTCTAGTACCCACTAAGGAATTAGGGTAATTCCTCGAATTGGAGGTAGAGGCTACCAATTCGAATAAAATAGTGGGAGAAACCTTTTGATTAAAGTCCAAATCTTTAGGTTTAATGAATCAATTACTAATTAGGTTATGGTTCTCCTTTGTGCAAATATGGCCACTTCCCTAACGCTCGATCATTGTTGGACAATGATAAGTTGGTGGGACCCAACTTCGGTAGCTGGTACCGAAAGTTGAAGATAGTCCTGGAGCATGAACGGATCCTATATATGATAATGGATCCTGCACCTGAGGAGCCAGCTGCCAATGCACGTGGAACAATCAGAGACACTTACCAGAAGTGGCTCAGTGAATGGACCACGGTGCACTGTATCATGCTGGCTGCCATGAGTGACGAGTTTAGTCGCAGATTCGAGACAGCTCAGTCAAAGGACATGCTTCAAGTGTTGGAGGATGCCTTTGGCACATCCGATGACGTAGAGAGGCACAAGACTAGTTGTGCCATCTTCAATGCCAAAATGGGGATGGTGCTCTATCACTGATCATGTATTGTACATGATCGAGCTAATGGAATGATTGAGCAAGCTCGACTTTCCTTTGCATGAGCAGCTTGGGAAAGATGCAATACTGAACTCGCTGCCTAAGTCTTATCTCCCATTCCTCACTCATTATAGAATGACAAAGCTTGAAGTAAACTACCACGGGTTACTGGGGTTGCTTCAGAACTTTGAGAAGGATCACCAACTTCACAAGGAGTCAGTGAACTTAGTGGGAGGTTCGTCTTCTGGTTCTTGATCTTTTGAGAAAGGGAAGAAGAATAAGAAGAAGAAAGTGAAGAAGGTGCAAGTTCAGGCTGGAACATCTATGCAGGTCAGACCAAAAAGATCAAGCCTGATAAGAGTCTATTCTACTGGCAAGCACCCTAGATTAGATAGTGTGTCAGATATCTACTTATGGCACTGTAGGTAGGTCATATAAACAAGAACAGAATAAACAGGTTGACTCAAGAGGGAATCCTCGAAGTCAGTGATTGTGAATCACTTCCAACCTGTGAGTTCTTCTTCTTGGTAAAATGACCAAGTCACCTTTTACTTGAAAAGGTGAGAGAGCTACTAAGCTCTTGGGCCTAATACATGCTGATGTATGCGGGCCATGAGCACAAGTGCTAGAGATGGATATTTCTACTTCATAACTTTCACGGATGACCTATCCAGATATGGATATGTCTATCTGATGAAACATAAGTCGGATTCATTTGAAATGTTCAAACGATTCCGAAGTGAAGTAGAAAAATAAACTGGGAAGAGTATTAAAACTCTTCAATCTGATCGAGGAGGAGAATATCTTTCTAGTAATTTCTCACATATCTAGGAGAGAATGGGATTCTCTCCCAATGGACTCCTCCAGAAACACCACAGCATAATGGTGTGTCTGAAAGGAGGAATCGGACTCTGTTAGACATGGTCCGATCCATGATGGATTTTGCTAGCTTGCCGATATCCTTCTGGGGATATGCACTCGAATCGGCCTGTTATCTGTTAAATAGGGTTCCAAGTAAGTCTGTAATTAAGACTCCATATGAGATATGGACAGGATGTAAGCCAGCACTTTCACACCTTAGGGTTTGGGGGTGCCCGGCCTATGTCAAACGATTACTCACAGACAAACTTGGACCTAGGTCTGACAAATGCTCATTCGTAGGGTACCCCAAAGAGACAAAAGGATATTTTTCTACCATGCTGATGAATAAAAAGTGTTCGTCAGCCTTAAGGCAATCTTTTTAGAAAAGGAGTTCCTTGGTGAAGGAACCGTTGCCTCTAAGGTTGAACTTGATGAAGTTCAACAGGTAGAAGGACCGACACCAATAGCTGAACCTGAGTCGGATATGATTAGATCAAATTTGGAGCCCAATGTACCTGCACCATTAAGGCGATCCGTAGAGTACTGCGTCAGCCGGATAGATACTATGTTTCTTGGTCCGGGACGGTGATCCATCGAACTTGATGAGAATAATGAGGATCCGATCACCTATATGGATGCATGCAGAGACCTGATTCGAGAAATGGCTTGAAGCCATGAAATTCGAAATGGAGTCCATGAAGGTCAAGATGTATGGACATTGGTTGACCCACCTGAAGGGGTTAAACCCATTGGGTATAAATGGTCTTCAAAAGGAAGAGGGGCGCAGACGGAAAGGTGGAGACCTATAAAGCCCGTCTGGTCGCCAAGGGGTATCGTCAACGTTATGGTATTGACTATGATGAGATATTTTCTCCTGTGGCAATGCTCAAATCCATTCGGATAATGCTTGCAATAGCTGCCCATCTGGATTATGAGATCTGACAGATGGATGTAAAGAAGCTTTCCTGAATGGAGAACTGACTAAGAGGTGTATATGATACAACCTGAGGGGTTTACATCCACAGATGAGTCCAAGGTGTGCAAGCTTTAGAGATCCATTTATGGACTGAAGCAAGTTCTCGGAGTTGGAACATGCATTTTGATAAGGTGATCAAAATGTATGGCTTCATTAAGAATGGAGAAGACCCTACATCTATAAATGGGCAAATGGTCCAGTTGTGTATTCCTTGTCTTGTACGTGGATGGCATTCTCTTAATCGAAAATGACATCCCCGCACTACAGGGAATAAAAGTTTGGTTGTCATCACAGTTCTCCATGAAGGACTTGGGTGAAGCATCCTACATCCTAGGGATGAAGATCTATAGGGATAGATCTAAAAGGATGCTTGGGTTATCTCAGTCCATGTACATAGACACTGTGCTGAAGAGGTTCAGCATGGAGAATTCCAAGAAGGGCTATCTACCGATAGGCCATGGAATTTCTCTCTCTAAGAAGGATTGTCCGATAACTCTGAAGAGAGAGAGCGTATGAGTAGAGTCCCATATGCTTCAGCCGTGGGATCTATCAAGTATGCCATGATATGTACAAGACCAGATGTGGCATACTCACTAGGAGTAGTGAGTAGATACCAATCTGATCCTGGAAAAAATCACTGGAAAGTGGTTAAAGCCATCCTTAAGTATTTGAGAAATACTAAGGACCAATGGTTGATTTATGGCGAGTCAGATCTGAAACTTGTGGGGTTCATAGACTCCAGGTTCCAATCTGACCATGATGACAACAGGAGCGTGTCGGGTTATATCTTTACTATGAATGGTGGAGCCATCTGCTGGAAGAGTTCCAAGCAGCATACTGTGGCAGACTCTGTTTGTGAAGCAGAGTACATCGCAGCATCGGATGCCACGAAGGAAGCTGTGTGGCTAAGAAAATTCATCACCGAGCTCGGAGTAGCACCCTCCCTCGATGGTCCAGTCCTGCTCTACTGCGACAGCACTGGTGCCATAGCTCAGGTGAAGGAACCCAAAGCACATTAGCGGACGAAGCACATCTTGCGCCGCTTCCACCTGGTCCGAGAGATCGTGGATCGAGGTGATGTCGACCTTCAGAAGATCGACGAAAAAGAGAACCTAGCCGACCCCTTCACTAAAGCCCTGGCGATAAAGGAGTTCAACAACCACAAGTCGAAGATGGGTATTAGATATTGTGCCGAGTGGCTTTAGGACAAGTGGGAGTTGTTGGGAAATATGTCCCAAAAAGCCAATGTCAAGCTGTTGATGGTTGAGCAACCAAGTATTGTAATTGATTTGTTAATAAATAAAATATATTTGGCATCTTCATTATAAGCTTTCATCTTCTAATGAACTCCATTGTTATGATGAAGTCCTTAGGACTATTTAAGTTCGATAAAGAGAGATTTATCAATTAGTCCTTAAAACTGTTCACGACAAATGATAGGCTGTTAAAAAGGACGACAGCTTCTATCGAACATAGGTCGCTGTAGGCCATATGGGTTGGTTGTCCTCTTAACCAAGGAGTGTGGAGACACTGGTATGGCATACAGGTGAGATGTAAGGGTACATCATCATTGAACGTGACCAACTCCAGAGCATTCTGTGTCGAGAATGTCTCTGATGGATATAGGTATAAGTGTCCCTTAGACTTGAGATCGCCTCAGTGACTTGCAAGCAACTCATTGTGCTTTGGTACTGGACTAACTAAATTTCTAATTCAGAGACGGAAGGCTTCTGGGCACAGTCAAGTACTTGCGAAGTCAGAGTATGATCGAGATGGGATTGACCACTCCAAGAGTTGGAGAAGAATGAGTCGCTGTATTTCAATTTAGCAAAACCTTGGTCAGGATAATCCATCAGATGGATTTGATACTTTGAAATACAATGTGGACAACCTGATCAGAGTTGACAGTTGAACTCTGGGGTTCCTATGATCATTTTGGTCAAAGGGATGAATTATATGAAAACTATATCCGCATGGGTTCTAAGGATGTTGTTCTATACATTCGACCTATCCGGTCGTCGGGTACCATTGCTAGATGGTCACTTCGATTGGTACAAGAATTTATTTCTATACTACCAGCTTAGGTTCGGACCTATGAGGTCACACACATTAGAGTTCATGATCCGATCGGATGGTTGATCAACGATTAAGAATCGTTCTAGGGTTAATGATCAATATGATTGACATTTAACCCAGTGCAAGTATTGCAGGAGGATCGATTAGCAATTCGATTGCTAATTGACTTAATTTGATTAAGCCAATGGACTGAGATTAAGTCTAATTAAATATGATTTAATTAGATTTGGTTTGGAATTGATTGGATCAAGTCCAATTGGTTTATTGGATAAGCCAAGTGCAAGGAAAAACTAGTCCTAGTTCAACTAGGACTTGGGTCAATCAAATTTTTAATTTGATTAGAAAATTAAATCAGATTTAAATCTAATTTAATTGATTAAATTAGGTTCTTAATTGGGTTAAAATCTATTTTAATTGGGTTGATCTAATTTTGATTTGATTTGATTTGGAAAACAAATTAAAACAAGTCATAAGACAGAATCCTAGTAAGACTAGGATTCCACCTTGCGCCACATAAGCCTTCTCCACGCCCTCTCTCTTATTCAACGCCAATCTCCACTTATTTTGTGCGATAAAAGCCTTCTCCCAGATCTCTCCCACGTTCACAAAAGGTCTCCTCTCTTCTTTCTTACATGGAAGGTGGTTTGGATCAAATCAAAAAGGAATAAGTTTGAATTTCGAATTCTATGAGATAGAGTTTTAGAAATCCAAAACTCTTTCAATTTTGCATCAAATTTATCCAAATTTTTTTTAGAATTTTTGTGACTTTTAGGGTACACATTGTGCATACTTTTTGGTAATCCATGCATGAAAATATGGAGGAGGTGCTCAAGAGTTGGGCACCCCTTAACTTGCCATGTTTGGATAAGCCTTGACTAGGTATTTGACCTAGACAAGGACTCTATCATATCTCTCTGTATAAAATGAGTTTCTTCATGAACTTTTAGGAGAATATATAGATTTGAGAGACCTTTGTTCCATCCAAAAATCAGAGAGAAAGACCTTTGGGTCGTAGAGATATAAAAGATGCAAGTTAGGGTGTCTAGAGAGAAAAACGTGAAGAAGAAGAGGGTCTTCTTCTAGGGTTTTTTGTTTTCATATCTTTCCTCCCTCCATCTTGAGTTTCCTGAGAGTGTCTCAAATCTGAAACTCCTCCTTTTACTTTCCATCTTTGGAAGAGTCCAAATCAAGAAGACGGAGGCACCTGATCAACCATCAAAGAAGGATCAGCGCAGTACTAGCATACTGTGCTGATTTCCTGAAGTAGGACTTCTGATCGAGATTCGTGGGCTCGTGTGAACGACTCCTAGAGGCCGGATGCGTGTGTGGCTTGCAACATCATCCTTAAGCCCGGATCAGCGAGGTTAGAGCGTCTAACTTGCAAGGTAATAGATCTGATCTATTGTTTAATACATACATTAGATGTGGTATAGAAACATGTTGATATGATCAACATGTAGTTCATGCTATATTTATATATTTTAATTTTTAATTTAATGCTATGTAATAATCATGTAATAGGATCTTAGATCTAGGGATTCTCTGGTTTTAGAAAATAAATTTTGATTTATTTTAGTCTTCCACTGTATGATCTTGAAAAAGTTTCAAGATCTAACCCTGAAACCCTAGATCTGGTTCCTACAATTCATGCATGAAAATAAGGAGGAGGTGCTCAGGAGTTGGGCGCCCCTTAACTTGCCATGTTTGGATAAGTCTTGACTAGGTATTTGACCTAGACAAGGACTCTATCATATCTCTCTATATAAAACGAGTTTCTTCATAAAATTTTTGAAGAAGATAGAGATTTGAGAGCCTTTGGCCATCCAAAAATCAGAGAGAAAGACCTTTGGGTCGTGGAGATATAAAAGACACAAGTCAGGGTGTCTAGAGAGAGAAATGAGAAGAAGAAGAGGGTCTTCTTCTAGGATTTTTATTTTCATATCTTTCTCCATCCATCTTGAGTTTTCTGAGGGCATCTCAGATCTGAAACTCCTCCTTCTACTTTTCATCTTTGGAAGAGTCCAAATAAGAAGAAGGAGGCACCTGATCAACCATCAAAGAAGGATCAGCGCAGTACTAGCATACTGTGCTGATTTCCTGAAGCAGGACTTCTGATCGAGATTCGTGGGCTCGTGTGGATGACTCCTAGAGACCGGATGCATGTGCGGCTTGCAACATCATCCTCAAACCCGGATCAGCGAGGTTAGAATGTCTAACTTGTAAGGTAATAGATCTGATCTATTGTTTAATCATACATTAGATGTAGTATAGAAACATGTTGATATGATCAACATGTAGTTCATTCTATATTTATATATTTTAATTTTGATTTAATGCTATGTGATAATCATGTAATAGGATCTTAGATCTAGGAATTCTCTGGTTTTAAAAAATAAAATTTGATTTATTTTAGTCTTCCACTGTATGATCTTGAAAAAGTTTCAAGATCTAACCCTGAAATCCTAGATTTGGTTCCTAAAGATATTTCATGACCCTGATTGATGATTTCTCAAGAAAACTCTACATTTACTTCATGAGAGAGAAGTCAGAGGTCTTCACCAAGTTCAAGATCTGGAGAGCTGAGGTGGAGAAGGAGCAGGGGAGGAGCGTGAAGTGTCTGAGGTCAGACAATGGCAGGGAGTACACCAGCAGAGAGTTCTAGGACTACTGTGAGGAGTGTGGGATCAGGAGATACTTCTCAGTTAAGGGGACTCCACAGTAGAATGGGGTGGCTGAGAGGATGAACAGAATACTTCTGGAAAAGGCACGATGCATGAGGCTGCAGGCAGGGCTTCCAAAGGCATTCTGGGTTGACACAGTTGACGCAGGGGTTACTTGGTCAATCGGTCACCTCACACCAGGTTGGATGGCAGGCTTCCAGAGGAGGTGTGGTCTGGGAGGACAGTTGGGCTGGGCCATCTACGGGTATTTGGGTGCACGGCCTATGTGCACATTGGAGCTGGTGAGCGGAGCAAGCTAGACGCCAGATCACGCAAGATGATGTTTCTAGGCTATCCGTGGGAGTTAAGGGATATAGGCTGTGGGATCCCTTAGAAAAGAAGGTCATCATTAGTTGGGATGTGACTTTTGATGAGGAGTCAGTCCTACGAAGGCGAGCAGGCATGGAGAAGCAGCAGGAGCAGGAGGAGGTCCAGCAGGGCACTGCTGGACAGCTTATCTCTTTGATTTTGCCTCTTGCAGGTACTATGAGAGGACATGACATTCAGGTGGAGAACCTACCTAAGGTGTCTCCACAGGTGGAGAGGACTCGAATAGATGATCGAGGTGGAGAGGTCCAGCAGGAGCGAGCTGGATCGAGGACTGATATCGGTGTTGCCCTACACAAGCCCAAGAGGACCATCAGGCAACCGGATCGATATGGCTTCGAGGAGATGCTGTCATATGCCCTGGTGATAGTGAATGGAGATCCATATACATATCAAAGGCTATTGAGAGCCAGGATAGAGAGTGGTGGGTCCAGACGATGTTCGAGGAGATGCAGTCTCTCCACCAGAATCAGACATGGTGATTGGTGCAGTGCCACAGGGGAAGAGGCCCATTGGCTGCAAATGGGTCTACAGTCGCAAGGAAGGGCCTTCAGAGCAGGGAGGTATCAGATTCAAGGTGAGGTTAGTGGCCAAGGGATACTCCCAGAAGGAAGGCATCGACTTCAGCGAGGTCTTCTCTCCCGTCGTCAGACATACTTCCATCAGAGTGTTGCTGAGCATTGTAGCAGCTCAGGATTTAGAGCTGGAGCAGATGGATGTCAAGACGGCATTCCTCCATGGGCATTTGAAGGAGAGGATTTACATGGAGCAGCCACCTGGTTTCAGGGATCCAGGATCAGAGGGAAAGGTTTGTTTGTTGCAGAAGTGCTGTACGGGCTGAAGCAGTCATCGAGGCAATGGTACAAGCAGTTCGACTCCTATGTGCGCAGCATTAGACTTTCCAGGTACGAGTTTGATCCCTGTGTTTATGTTCAGTCTCTTGAAGATGGTTCTAGGGTGTTCCTACTCTTGTATGTGGATGACATGCTTATAGCATGCAAGAGTAGGAAGGTTGTGCAGGATCTGAAGGCATCCTTATCTCGAGAGTTTGAGATGAAGGATTTGGGCCCTGCAAGGAAGATCCTAGGCATGGAGATTTTCAGAGACCGAGCCCGGAGGGTGCTGCATCTATCTCAGGGGGGCTACATACAGAAGGTCTTAGAGAGGTTCGGGATGAAGGGAGCAAAGTCGGGAGCTGCCACTTGCCGGTCACTTCAGACTCTCGAAGACCATGGCACCACAGACTGAGGTGGAGGCTCAGGAGATGGAGATGATTCCTTATGCTTCAGGAGTTGGGAGCTTGATGTATGCGATGGTCTGTTATAGGCTAGACATCGCTCATGAAGTGAGTCAGGTTAGCAGGTTTATGGCGCAGCTTGGCAGGGAGGAGATGCATGGGATACTCTGACATGTCCAGGGAGGCTCAGGGGCTGATTGGCGTTATGTAGATGCAGACTTTGATGGAGATGTGGATACCCGGAGGTCTATGATAGGCTTCATCTTTAGCCTGTATGGAGGTCCTATTTTTGGAGATCGAGTCTGCAGCCTATCACGGCCTATCCACTACAGAGGTAGAGTACATCAGGCTGACAGAAGTAGCTAAGGAGCAATTTGGCTGAAAGATTTTTGACGGAAATGGACTTTACTCAGGAGGCCATTAGAGTGCACTGTGACAGCCAGAGTGCACTTCTACTAGCACAGAACTCAGTCTATCATGCAAGGACAAAGCACATCGACATTCGGTATCATCGGATCAGAAAGCTTATGGAGGATGGCGAGGTGGAGTTGGTAAAGGTACACACCAAGGAAAACCCAGCTGATGCACTTATGAAGGTACTTCCATGGGACAGCTTTCAGAGATGTGTTGAGCTGATTCGACTGATGGACAGAGTGAAGCTGGTTGAGGCCTTGGGACACCAAGGTGGAGATTGTTGTGATCCAGATGGTGTGCCCAAGGCCCAGGGGACCAAGGCTAAGGCCAAGGTCCATCATTCATGAGGGCTTCATGGAGGCTCTAGGGCTAGTTGGACCCTAGGTTGAAAGGTTGTGGGCCTTTCGGGTTCTTGAGGTCTAGGTTATGTGGGCCTCTAGGGACCAACTCTTTATGGGCCAGGTCTGGACCCAGGATAGGTGAGATTAGGTCGAGTCATGGGTGTACATGGGCTTGAGTTAACCTAATTTCCATAGAGTTGGTCAAGGGAGTTTTGGGTTTGGGTCACTTGACCCTGTGTTTATATATACATGCACTGTATAGGTTTGATTAAGCCAAAGAATATGAAAACACTTTCTCCCAAGTCTCTCTCTCTCTTCTGCCTCTCTCTTCAGCTATTCTCCATGCCCCAAGAGCAAGAAACCCTAGGATTTCTTGCCGCTAGGTCCATAGAAGGCAGGAAAAGCATGGGAGGCGCTAGGGTTTTGAGCCCCTCCCCCTTTGTGCCGCCAACCATAATTGCCTTCCCTCTCTTGCAGCCACCCAAACATCAGGTCCAGGACTTGAAATCTCTTGCTACGAGGTTGGTACAAGTTTCTCTCAGATCTGGAGTTGATCTGAGGTCGTTTGAGGTGCGGGTGAGATCTTCATCAACAGATCTATAGGAAAGGCTGCAGCAGGACAGATCTGCAAGGTCTGGTTTTATCTACCTTCTTTCCTATCTAGAATTCCCCGATTCGAGATCTACAAATTGAAAGTCCTCGGTCCAGGCCTGTCTGGTTAGGTACCAGATCTTGGATTTTTTAGAGGTGATCTTAGAGACGTTCTTCATCTGGAACGAAAGGCTAACGAAGAAGACAGCAACCAGGCTGATTTCGTCAAGGACCTTCGATCGAGTCCAGAAGTCTTCAATTTGTTCGTTGCTGGTTTTGCTATACCCAAGGTCCGTGGGAGGAGCTGGGATCATGCTCCAACAACTATCCAAACTCCAACAGCAGTCACCTTCCACAGTATCCTCCAGATTCCTCCAACGGATGAACTCCTATCATGCCATCTGGACTTCTCTAATAATGAGCTCCTCCGTTCATCTATCGGACTGCTCCAAATACTCTCTGGGCTTCACTATCAGCCAATTTTCTATAGTGATCGACTACTCTTCGAATCTCTTCCAGACTTCTTCCAGCCATGATCGACTTTACTTCGAACTTTTTTCGGACTTCGTCAATGATCGAGCTTCTCCAGCAGCAGGACTTCTATAGTAATCAGACTCCATCCAAGTTTCTATAGTGGTCGACCGCCTTCCAATTTTATCCGAGCTCCTACAAGAGCCGGACTCCATCCGAACTTCTACAGTGGATGGATTCCAGACGAACTTCTATAACAGACGGGCTCCACCAGTTGATCTCTACTCCGAACTTCTATTGCAAGCAGAGTTCATCTGAGCTTCTACAATAAGAAGTCTCCATCCGAGCTTCCACGGCAATCGATCTTCATCCAAGCTTCTACAGTAAGCGGCCTCCTTTCGGACTCCTACAAGAATCAGACTCCGTCCAAACTTCTATAATAGAATTGAATTCAAATCTCCTCCAGCAGACGAACTTCCACAATGCCTTCCAAACTCCACTATCGATCGACCTTCTACTGGATTCCTCATGAAATCGAACCTCTCCAGCGGACAGTCTTCAGACGAGCTTCTACATTAGACAAATTCTAGATGGACTTCTCTAGCAATGGACTCCTACCGGACTTCTCCAACAGAAGTCTCCATCTGAGCTTCTACAACAGATGACTTCCCCTGTAGCATCAGCACCCAAGGCACCCGACAATAGTGGACTCATCAGCAAGCTCGAAATATCCGAGCTTCTCTTAGATTGCTGAGATAGAGAGCCATTTCGCTCCATCAGACATCCCAGCCGAGCTTCAGCCATCCAGCCGAACTCTCTGACAAGTCCGACAACGGACACTACCCCACTCTCTGTAATAGATTCCACGTGGCC
Organism: Elaeis guineensis; assembly: GCF_000442705.2. Taxonomy (NCBI): domain Eukaryota; kingdom Viridiplantae; phylum Streptophyta; class Magnoliopsida; order Arecales; family Arecaceae; genus Elaeis; species Elaeis guineensis. Next base: position 95,923,451 of record NC_026000.2, read on the forward strand.
CCACCACTCTCTGGCAAGTCACGACAACGGACACCACTCCACTCTCTGTAATAGATTTCACATGGCCCCACCACTCTCTGGCAAGTTGCAACAATGAACACTACCCCACTCTGCCCTCCGTAACAAACTCCATGTGGCCCTGAACGACCCACTACCAGACAGTTACAGACATCGCTGTCAAGCGGTTATGCTCTCCCATCTATAAAAGAGACCCTCCCAGATACGTTCTCTTCTAAGCTCTAAACTATATCTCGAAACTCTGCTAAAATCTTATTTGATTGCTCCATTTCTATTGAAACAGAGTACTGACTTGAGCATCGAGGGTCTTGCCGGAGCACCCCCAACTCCAGTTTAAACTTCTCTTGCAGGTCCCGATGGTGGCCGCGATCCCCTCGACTCCAGCTTCTCCGACGTCGGCGAAATTCTACACCAACAAGTACTAATTAATTTTAGATTAGATCTAAATTAATTGAGCTTAATTTGATTTAAAATTTAAGTTAGACTTGGTATAAAAGTCCTAAAAATTTGAGATTGACAGTCTTTCGAAATTGTTTCGAACCAGCTTCGAATTGGATTCGAATCGGATCCATTTTGATGAGATATGAGAATTCTACTTATACTGGGATTCCTCTCTCATATAGGCTGACCAACATCTAGAATGGTGCTAGTTTGGGCATCCCATGTGGGTGAGGGAGTGGGTGCAAATTGGTTGTCATATGTGATGGTAATTCTATCTCATGTAGGAATCCTTCTTTCATGAGTATTGGACTGATTCAAATCAGATTTGAGTTAGGACTCCTATACTTATTGGGTCATAAAATTATCTATAAATAGAGAGGGTCTCTACCTATGGATGCATAGCGAACAAATCAGATTGAGAGAAGAGAGAAAGAGAGAGAGTGAGGTGTGAGAAGAGAGAGAGGTCCCTTCTTCTCCTTGACCCTCTCCTCTTGTGGCCGCCCCTCTTCCCTTGGGTATGGATCCATCTTGGGCATCCCATCTACTGGTGTGAAGTGTCACATCAGTACATCTCCTCCCTCATTTGATGGGATTGCGAAGGCAATTGGATTGGAGTTCATCCTGCTTTCCTGTGGCATCTGACGTGCATGCGAAGTAGAGAGCCTACACATCCAAGACTCTGTGAAGGTTTATATCAGATTATTTGAGTTTTGATCTCTGATTTTACTGTTAATCAGGTAAGGATTTGATCCTTAATTATGTATATAAATAGAAAAATTTTCAGATGCAATCTGGGCCTTCTGAAGAGAAATAATTTTTCTTCCCTTCAATTGGTATCAGAGTTGGTCTGAAATACATGCATGCATAACTGAATTTTTTGAGATTAATTATATAAGATATAATTGAGATTTTTTGTAAGATTTAAATTAATTTAAATCTATTTATATAAAATTTTTTATCTGATTTGATTGGATTAGAGGTACCTAATCAATGGTTGATTGAGGTTGTTATAAGTTTGTTATAATAGAATTCTACTGTTGCTAAATTTTTGATGGAATAATAATATGAATTAAAATTTATTTTAAATTTGTTTTAATAAAATTTTAATATTATTATTTTTCTTATAAGGTGAGATTTATTTTAGATCTAAATTGGATCCATTTTGATGGATATTTAGATTTGAATCCTATTGGAATTCAACACTGCACGAAAATAGATTTTACCAAAATTTTATTTCTTATGCATTCATATTTGCATCTAATTAATTTTTTATATGATATCAAATATAAAATTAATATTTTATAATCAGTATAAGATTGTTTCAGATCTGATATGATGTATATGATGCATCAAATCTAATTAGATTAGATGAAGAATATAATTGATAAGATCAACAATATGTTCATAACATAAAATAGTTTTATCAATAATTACATATTGATGTAATTATGTATGAAATTAGATTTCAAATTTTAGTAACCTAGTACTTGGATTGATGAGATATCAGACTGTCCGATCATAGGAGATTGAAGAGATTATTCTCTCTTTCGCCTATTCGATGGATTCTCTTATGACGTATAGGGGTGTCATTATGATCCGATTTTATGAAGAAAAAAATGAATAAATTTTTTATGTATTATTTTGATCATAAATATATTTATATTAGATCCAAAGTGACTTATGATTCATTACAATAGGATAAAAATTCAGATATAAAATTATTTTAGATCTGAATTGCATGTTACATAAGATGTAAATGGTATAGATCTAAAAGTTGTCATGATGTATGAGATGTATGTATGAAGTTTAGATCATACCTATGTATGTTTAACTGTTAAATATATTATAAAAATTTATTTTCATGTATTGAAATATATAGTATGCTTCACCTGAAACTCTTGTAGAATAGTTCTACAGACTGAAACACATATTTTATATACTTAATTATGAATTAAGTTTTGAATGACCTAGATTGGAGAATTGAAGATTATTAAGACACCACATAAAATGATGGACAAAGGGTTAGCATGAATCAGGTCCTTCTAATGGATTAGACTTAAGGTTAGAAATACATATGAACCAAGTAGAGAAATTGATTAAATCTAATCAAGTATTGAATTAGATTAGGTCAGTATTTCTCGAAGTCAATCTCAATAGTTGAAGTTTGATCAAGTCCATGTGTTTGACCCTAATAAATGGATCATGATCATGGCTCCGTAGTTGAGCCTGAACCTTCTGGTGGATCAAATCAAAATTAATTAACTAATTAGTATCTAAGATAAGTTTGGCAGATTCGATCAAGTAATTTTTAATTGAGAGTTATTCACCTAGATGCATCTACGGTGAGTTAAGGGCACATCTCTCTCACTGATCTCACTTACCTAGCCAATATGGTAGATTGTATTTTGATTAGATCACTAATCGATTTGTGCAGACCCATGCATTAAGGTGAATCAGTGTGACTGATTTAGGTATCTTTAGACTAGCTTGTGTCTAATCCTTTACATGACTTGGTGAGGTCAGTGGGAGGATTTATAGCTTGCAGATCGACTTTTTCTCTTATTCTCAGATCAATGAAATCAAATCCTCTAAATTATTAGATCCATAAAGTGATAAAGTTATAAGATAACTTAATCATTACCTCCCATTAAGGTACGTGATAATGAGTCCAATATTCCAAATAGGCATTGGAGGTGCCACACACCTGGTGTCTATTACGTATAGGAGTTATCATTCATCATATGACCATTATGATGTACCTTCAGATCAATGCTTAGGTTGGCCGAGCCACATTCGGGTCTGGACATCCATTTGTTAGATGACTTGGTGTGTCATGTTAATGGTTGGACCTAACTAAGATTTTCAGTGGAGGTGCCACATGCCTACTGAAGGGATGCTTGGGGTAAAACTTATTTCTAAAAATTGTTTGAAGAAATAATTGGTTATGAACTTACCCGTGGATGCACTAGGATTAGTCGAGCCACACTCAGATCTGAATGCAGTCCATGTGGATTCTAGTATCCGCTAAAAAATTAGTATAATTTTTCAAGTTGGAGGTAGAGGCTATCAATTTGTAAAAATAGTGGGAGGACCTTTAGACTAAAGTCCATATCTTCAGGATTAAAAATAATTCATATACTAATAGGTTAATATTTTTTCTTTCAGTTATGGCCAACACACTATCCCTTCGTACATTGTTGGATAGTGACAAGCTCACCGGACCTAATTTCGATAGCTGGTATCAAAAGTTGAAGATCGTCTTGAAGCATGAGAGGATTTTATATATCCTTACGGATGAGGTACCTAAAGAACCTACAGCCAATGCTCCTCATGTCGCGAGAGACACTTACATGATGTGGCTCAATGACTGCATGACTGTGCATCGCATGATGAGGGCAGTTATGAACGATGAACTTAGTCATAAGTTCGAGGATGCACAACCAGAAGAGATCATTCAAATATTGAATGAGTCCTTCGGCACCCCTAAGGATGTGGAGAAACACAAAATTTCTTGCACAGTGTTCAATGCCCATATGTGAGAGGAGGCTTCAGTCATTGATCATATATTATATATGATTGAGTAGATTGAATATCTTAGCAAATTTGGCTTTCCGTTGTATGTTCAGTTAGGGAAGGATGCTATCCTCAATTCGCTACCAAAATCCTACCGACCCTTTCTCAGTCATTATAGAATGATGAAGCCTATGGTGAACTACCATGGTTTGCTAGGGTTACTGCAGACTTTTGAGAAGGATCGCTAGCTCCAGATGGAGCTAGTGAATTTAGTAGAAGGTTCATCTGTAGGACGTCGATCCTCTAGGAGAGGAAAGAAGAAAAAGGTGCAGAAATCTTGTGCCGTCGATTTCAGGCAGGGCAAACCATTAAAAGTTGACAAGAGCTAGGAAGAGTGTTTCTTTTATAAGAAACTGGATCATTAGAAAAAGAATTATCCAGCTTATATAGCCACCCTTGACCCAAACAAGCCTAAGAATAAGAAAAAGAAGCAAGCGGTTGCTTCACAAGATACTTATATGATAACACCTTGTAATTTTTCTATTTGTGATACTACTACTTGGGCATTGGATACTGAAAGTTCTATTAATATATGCAATTCATTACAGAGACTGCAGGTAAGTAGGAGTCTTGAGAGGATGAGCAGTTCCTTAACATTAGAGATGGAAGTCTTGTTCCAGTTCTGGCCTTGAAAATTTACAGCTTGTCTTCAAGTCAAGTAGTGTCATGTTAGATGATTGTCATTTTTATCCCTCCTTTTTGATGAATATCATCTCTATAGGCCTTTTGGCCAAACTTGGTTATAAGTTTATAATAAAGAATGATTTTTGTGATATCATTATAAATGATACTATAATTATTTTGGACAATTGAAACATAGCATATACATAATATCATGACCTGTTAGTATAATGTACACAATTACCAAATGCCCTAAATTAGAATCCTACCTTTAGCATTGTAGGCTTGGTCATATGAATAAGAATAGGATTGACAGGTTGATCAAAGAATGTATTCTTAAGATAGATGATTGTGAATCATTGCCTACCTGTGAGTCCTGTCTGCTTGGTAAGATGACTAAGTCATCTTTTAAGAGAAAAGGTGAAAGAGCCAGCGATATCCTAGGTCTAATACATATTGATGTATGCGGACCTATGAACATAAGTGCTAGAGAAGATACTACTACTTTATTATGTTCATAGATGACCTATCGAGGTATGGGTATGTCTATCTTATGAAGCATAAGTTAGAATTATTTGAAATGTTCAAATGATTCTGTGTTAAAGTAGAAAACAAATTAGGAAGAGTATTAAGATTCTTCGGTCAGATCGAAGAGGTGAATATCTCACTAGTGAGTTCCTGACATATCTGGAAGAGAATGAGATTCTCTTACAGTAGATCCCTCTTGGAGCACCACAACATAACGGGGTGTTGGAGAGGATGAATCGAATTCTTGTTAAACATGATCCGATCTATGATGGGCTTTGCGAGTCTGCCAATCTCTTTCTAGAGATATGCTCTAAAAACTACTGCTACATTTTGAATAAGGTACCCAGTAAGTCTGTTGATAAAACTCCATATGAGATATGGACTAGACGTAAGCCGATGCTCTCATACCTTAGGATCTGGGGTGTCTAGCTTATGTCAAGCGTTTAAAGACAGATAAGCTTGGATCGAAGTCTGACAAATACTTGTTCGTAGGGTACCCAAAGAAAACTAAAGGGTACTACTTCTATCTCGCTGCAGAACAAAAGGTGTTTGTCAGCAGCCAGACAGTCTTTTTGGAAAAAAAATTTCTTAGAGGAGCTAATGCCTGTAAAATTAAACTTGATGAAATTCATGAGGCGAAAGATCGACACACAGAATTGGATTTGATTGGTGAATCAAATCTCGAGCCAGTAGAGGTGCCATTGAGGAGATCCGATGAGTATCATGTCAATCAGACAAATACTATGATTTGCTCATCTGAGATGGTGACCCCATCAAACTTGATGAAAATGATGAGGATCCAATCACCTATATGGAGGCCATGCCAAAATCCGACTCCCAAAAATGGCTTGAGGTCATGAAGTTCGAGATGGAGTCCATGAAGATCAATGGTGTATGGATACTAGTTGATCCATCCGAAGGGATAAAACCATAGGGTGTAAATAGATTTTTAAGAGAAAAAGAGAAGCAGATGGAAAGGTAGAGACCTATAAAACCTATCTAGTTGTCAAGAGATACCGTCAGTATTATGGTATTGACTATGATGAGATATTCTCTCTTGTGGCAATGCTCATGTCCATCCAGATTATGCTTGCTATCATTGCACACTTAGATTATGAGATCTGGCAGATGGATATCAAAATCACTTTTCTTAATGGAGAGCTGGAAGAAGAGGTGTATATGATACAACCTGAAGAGTTCACATCCACAGATGAGTCAAAAGTGTGCAAGCTGAAAAGGTCTATTTATGAACTTAAGCAAGCGTCTAGGAGTTGGAACATGCATTTTGATAAAGTGATCAAAATGTATGACTTCATTAAGAACAGAGAAGAGCCTTGCATCTACAAGTAGGCTTCTGATTCTGTAGTCATATTCCTTATGCTGTATGTGGATGATATACTGTTACTAAAAAATGACATCCCAACTTTAAAAAGTGTGAAGCTATGGTTATCATCATAGTTCTCCATGAAGGATTTGGAAGAAGCATCCTACATCCTTGGGATGAAGATCTATAAGGATAGATCTAGAAGGTTGCTTGGATTGTCCCAAACCACGTACATCGATACCTTGTTGAAGTGGTTCAATATAGATAATTCTAAGAAAGACTATCTTTCGATAGGCCATGTGATTACTCTTTCTAAGAAAGATTATCCGACACTCCTGAGGAGAGAGAGCGCATGAGTAGAATATCATATACCTCGACAGTGAGATCTATCATGTATGCTATGATATGTATGAGATCAGATGTAGCTTATTTACTAGGGTAGTGAGTAGGTACCAGTCTGATCCGGATGAGAAGCATTGGAAGATTGCAAAAGCAATTCTTAAGTATTTGATAAATACTAAAGATCAATGGCTTATCTATGGAGACACTGATCTGAAACTTGTGGGATATACTGATTTCAATTTTTAGTTAGATTGTGATGACAGCAGAAGTGTATCGGGCTACATATTTACTTTGAATAGAGGAGCTATTTGCTGAAAGAGTTTCAAGCAATATATTGTGACCAATTCTATATGCGAAGTAGAATACATTGCTGCATTGGATGCTACAAAGGAGGCGGTGTGGTTGCGAAGTTCATCAGCGAGCTGGGAGTTATACCTTCCATTGATGGTCCTGTTCTACTATACTGTGATAACTCTGTTGGAGCATGATCCCGGCTCTACCACAGCCTTGGGTGCAGCAAAACCAGCAACGAACAAATCTGGAGACTTCTGGACTCGATTGAAAACCTTGACGAAATCAGTCTGGTTGCTGTCTTCTTCGTCAGTCTTTCGTTTCAGATGAAGAACGCCTCTAAGATCACCTCTAAAAAATCCAAGATCTCATACCCAACCAGATCAGGCCTGGACTGAGGTCTTTCAATTTGTAGATCTGAATCGGATATTCTAGATAGGAAAAAGGTAGATAGAATCAGACCTTGCAGATCTGTCCTGCTGCAGCCTTTCCTGTAGATCTGTTGATGGAGATCTCACCCGCACCTCAAACGACCTCAGATCAACTCCAGATCTGAGAGAAACTTGTACCAACCTCGTAGCAAGAGATTTAAGTTCTGGACCTGATGTTTGGGTGGCTGCAAGAGAAGAAGAGGCAATATGGTTGGCGGCACAAAGGGGGAGGGGCTCAAAAACCCTAGCGCCTCCCCTGCTTTTCTTGCCTTCTATGGACCTGGTGGCAAGAAACCCTAGGGTTTCTTGCTTTTGGGGCATGGAGAATAGCTGAAGAGAGAGGGAGAAGAGAGAGAGAGACTTGGGAGAAAGGATTTTTGTATTCCTTGGCTTAATCAAACCTATACAGTGCATGTATATATAAACACAGGGTCAAGTGACCCAAACTCAAAACTCCCTTGACCAACTCTATGGGAGATTAGGTTAACCCAAGCCCATGTACACCCATGACTCGACCTAATCTCACCTATCCTGGGTCCAGACCTGGCCTATAAAGAGTTGGTCCCTTGAGGCCCACATAACCTAGACCTCAAGAACCCGAAAGGTCCACAGCCTTTCAATCTAGGGCCAACTAGCCCTAGAGCCTCCATGAAGCCCTCATGAATGATGGACCTTGGCCTTAGCCTTGGTCCCCTGGGCCTTGGGCACACCACCTGGATCACAACAAACTCCAGTGCCATAGATCGAGCGAAAGAACCTAAGTCAACCATCACACCAAGCATATTCTGCGCCGCTATCACTTGATGCGAGAGATCATGAACCGAGGTGATATCGAACTTTAAAAATTGATGGAAAGGAGAACTTAGCTAACCCCTCCATTAAGGCTCTTGGAATCAATGAGTTTGATGATTTTAAATGAAAGATGGGTATAAGATACTACCCCGATTAGCTTTAGTCCAAGTGAGAGTTATTGAAAATTGTATCTTAAAACCAATCGTGTGACGATTGAGTTCATCTTTGTATATAAGTTATTGATTATCAAATAAAAATTATTCTGACATTGTTTATCACAAAGTGACATCTTTCTTGAACTCTTGTACTGTGATGAAGTCCTTAGAACTATGCTAGTGTACAATAAAAAGAGAATTTATCATATAGTTCTTAAACATATTCGCGATTAAATGATATATCATTACAAGACGATGATGTTTATCGAGTGGAGGTCAAGAAATGTGGTGACACTGGTATAGCATACAAATGAGATGTAGGAGTACATCATCACTGAACAAGTAACTCACCTACTGAGTATTCTGCTGTCAATAATTGCTTACGAAATACATAGGTATAAGTATCCTTCAGATCTGAGATCACCATAGTGACTTGCAAGTAACTCACTGTACTTTGATGTCGGACTATTTAGATTTCTAATGTAGTGACGGAAGGCTACTGCATACAGTTAAGTACTTGCAAAATCTGTGTGTGGATCAAAATGAGATTGACTCCTCTAAATTATTGGAGTTGATATATTGCTGTATTTTAATTTAGCAAATTCTTGGCCAGGCTAATCTATGAGATAGATTTGAAAGGTTTAAATATAATGCGGATGAAGCAATCTCGGTTGACAGTTAACCTAAGACTATCCTGAAGCATTCAGAGTCAAAAGGATGAATTATGTGGTAACTATGTATATGAATTCTGAAATATTCTTTTATAATAATTTGACCTATCTCGATGTCGGAAACCATTGCTAGATGGTACTTGATTAGTGCAGGAATTGATTCCTGTGCTACTGATTTAGTGTTTGAACCTACGGAGTCACGCACACAAGTTAGACAAAGTAAGAAGGAATTAGCCTATGTTTATATGTCCAAGTTGAAAGTACTTGACTTGATTGAATATATAAACTAACTTAATTGAGAATTCAGTTATGGGTCAAACGAGATTGAAGAGTTGACTATGTCTAGCTAGCACTACACATGAGGTTCAAGTTCGATCCCAGAGATGAACAGTTTTTGATCTATGATCCATGAAGCATACGAAAGATTAAATTTAAGTGCTAATTAATTTCAAATTAGATCTGAATTAAATGGGCTTAATTGGATCCAAAATTCAAGTTAGATTTGGTATAAAAGTTTTAAAGAGTTTGGGATTGATAGTCTTTCAAAATTATTTCGAACCAGCTTCGAATTGGATTCGAATCGGATCCATTTTAATGAGATATGAGAATTTCTATTTGCACTAGTATTCTCCTCTCATGTGGGCCGACCAACACTTCAAATGGTGCTGGTTTAGGTTATCCCATGTGGGTGAGGGGATGGGTGCAAATTGGTTGTCATATGTGATGGAAATTCTATTTCATGTAGGAATCCTTCTTTCATGAGTATTGGACTGATTCAAATCAAATTTGAGTTAGGACTCCTATACTTATTGGGTCATGAGAATCATCTATAAATAGAGAGGATCTCTATCTAAGGATGCATAGCAAATAAATCAGATTGAGGGAAGAGAGAAGGAGAGAGAGGCATGAGAAGAGAGAGAGGTCCCTTCTCCTTGACCCTCTCCTCTTGTGGCCGCCCCTCTTTCTTGGGCATGGATCCATCTTGGGCGTCCCACCTACTGGTGTGAGGTGTCACACTAGCACATCTCCTTCCTCATTTGATTGGATTGTGAAGGCAATTGGATTAGAGTTCATCTTACTTTTCTATAGCGTCTGACATGCATACAAAGTAGAGGGTTTGTACATTCAGGCCTCCATGAAGGTTTATATCAGATTATTTGAGATTTGATCTCTGGTTCTGCTACTAATCAGGTAAGGATTTGATCCTTAATCATATATATGAATAGAAAAATTTTCAGATGCAACCTGAGGCTTCTGAAAAGAAATAGTTTTCCTTTCTGTCACCTCCTTAAAAAGAGTAATTCCATAGCCTATCGAAAGATAACATTTCTTGGAATTATCCATATTGAACTACTTCAACAAGGTATCAATGTATGTGGATTGGGACAATCCAAGCAACCTTCTAGATCTATCCCTATAGATCTTCATCCCAAGGATATAGGATGCTTCTCTCAAGTCCTTCATGGAGAATTATGATGATAACTACAGCTTCACACTCTGCAAAGTCGGGATGTCATTTTCTAATAATAGAATGTTATCCACATACAATACAAAAAAGATGACTACAGAATCAGAAGCCCACTAGTAGATGCAAGGCTCTTCTCCATTCTTAATGAAGCCATACATTATGATCATCTTATCAAAATGCATGTTCCAACTCCTAGACGCCTGAATAAGTCCATAAATAAACCTATTCAGCTTGCACACTTTCGACTCATCTGTGGTTATCATATACACTTCTTCTTCCAACTCTCCATTAAGGAAAGCAGTTTTGACGTCCATCTGCTAGATCTCATAATCTAAGTGTGCAGGATAGCAAACATAATCGGATGGACTTGAGCATTGCCACAGGAGAGAATGTCTTGTCATAATCAATACCATAATGCTGATGGTATCTCTTGGTAAGTAGACGAGCTTTATATGTCTCAACCTTCTTATCCACTCCTCTTTTTCTCTTGAAAATTCATTTACGCCCTATGGATTTTATCCCTTTTGATGGATCAACTAGTATCCATACACCATTGATTTTCAGGGACTCCATCTCGGATTTCATGATCTCAAGCTATTTTTGGGAGTTGGACCTTTGCATGGCCTCCATATAGGTGATCGAATCCTCATCGTTCTCATCAAGTTCAATAGGATCACCGTTCTGGATTAGAAAATTGTAGTATTTGTCCGGCTAATGCAGTACTCTACCAGATCTTCTTAATGGCATCTCTACTGGCTCTAGATTCGATTCACCAATCAAATCTAATTCTGTGTGTGCCAGTTTTTTCACCTTATGAAATTTATTAAGTTCAATTTTTACAGACATTAGCTCCTTGACCAAGGAACTCTTTTTTCAAAAAGACTGTCCGGTTGCTGATAAACACCTTTTGTTCTGCAATGAGGTAGAAGTAGTATCGTTTAGTTTCTTTTGGATACCCTACGAACAAGCATCTATTAGACTTTGATCCAAGCTTATCTGTCTTTAAATACTTGATATAAGTTGGACACCCCAGACCCTAAGGTGTGAGAGCGCTTATGTCTAGTCCACATCTCATATGAAATTTTATCGACAGACTTACTAGGCACCTTATTCAAAATATAGCAGGTAGTTTATAGAGCATATCTCCAGAAAGAGATTGGTAGACTCGCAAAATCCATCATGGATCAGATAATATCTAACAAGATTCAATTTTCCTCTCTGACACCCCGTTATGTTGTGGTGTTCCCGGAGGGGTCCACTGTGAGAGAATCTCATTCTCTTTAGATATATCAGAAACTTGCTGGTGAGGTATTCACCTCCTCGATCTGACCGAAGGATCTTAATACTCATCCAGTTTGTTTCTCTACTTCAACATAAATTGTTTGAACATTTCAAATGATTTTGACTTATGCTTTATAAGATAGACATACTCATACCTCGATAGGTCGTCTGTAAACATAATAAAGTAGTAGTATCCTCCTCTGGCACTTATGTTCATAGGTCCGCATACATCAGTATGTATTAGACCTAGGACATCGTTGGCTCTTTCACTTTTTTTCTTAAAAAGTGACTTAGTCATCTTATTAAGTAGGTAGGATTCGCAAGTAGGTAATGATTCATAATCATGTATCTCAAGGACATATTTTTTGATCAACCTGTTAATCCTACTCTTGTTCACATGACCAAGCCTGCAATGCCAAAGTAGGATTCATTGACATTATCTAACTTAGGACGTTTACTGACTGCTTATATTACACTAACAGACCATGATATTATGTATATGCCATATTTTAATTGTCTATATATAATTACAGTATCATTTATAATGATATCACAAAAATCATCTTTTATTATAAACTTGTAACCAAGTTTAGCCAAAAGACCTACAGAGATGACATTCATAAAAAAAGAGGGACAATAATGATAATCATCTAATATGACGCTACTAGACTCGAAGTCAAGCTGCAAAGTTTCTAAGGCCAGAACTAGAACAAGACTTCCATCTCCAACATTAAGGAACCGCTCACCCTCTTGAAACTTTCTACTTACCTGCAGTCTCTGTAATGAATTGCATATATTAATTGAACTTTCGATATCCAATACCCAGATAGTAGTATCACAAATAGAGAAATTATAAGGTGTTATTATATAAGTACCTTGCGAAGCAACCGTTTGTTTCTTTCTCTTATTTTTAAGCCTGTTTGGGTCAAGGATGGCTATACAAGCAGGATAATTTCTTTTTCAATGATCCAGCTTTTTTCAAAAGAAGCATTATGTCTGGCTCTTATCAACTTTTGACAGTTTGCTCTACTTAGGATCGGTGGCACCGAATTTCTACATTTTTTCTTCTTTCCTCTCTTGGAGGATCGACGCCTTGCAGATGAACCTCCCACTAAATTCACTGCTCTTTCTGGAGCAGGTAATCCTTCTTAAAAGTCTACAGTAACCCTAGCAAATCATGGTAGTTTATTGTAGGCTTCGTCATTCTGTAATGACTAAGAAGGGATAGATAGGATTTTGGTAGTGAATTGAAGATAGCATCTTTGCCTAACAGTTCATGTAACGAAAAGTTAAGTTTGCTAAGGCGTTCAATCTACTCAATCATATATAATACATGATCGATGATGGAAGCCCCCTCTTACATACGGAATTTGAACACTACGTATGAGGTTTTGCATCTCTCCGCATCCTCAGAGGTGCCGAAGGACTTATTCCATATTTGAATGATCTCTTCTAGCTATGCATCCTCGAACTTATGACTAAGTTCATCGTTCATAGCTGTCCTCATCACATAATGCACAGTCGTGCGGTCCTTGAGCCACTTCATGTAAGTGTCTCTCACGGCATGAGGAGTATTGACTGTAAGTTCTTTAGGTGCATCATCTGTAAGGGCATACAAAATTCTCTCGTGCTCCAAGACAATCTTCAACTTTTGATACCAACTATCAAAGTTGGGTCTGATGAGCTTGTGACTATCCAACAGCGAACAAAGGGATAGTGTGTTGACCATAACTGAAAAAAAAATATTAACCTATTAGTATATGAATTATTTTTAATCTCAAAGACATGGACTTTAGTCTAAAAGTCCTCCCACTATTTTTATGAATTGGTGGCCTCTACCTCCAACTTGAAAAATTATCTAATTCACACGGACTACATTCGGATCCGAGTGTGGCTCGACCAATCCTAGTGCATCCATGGATAAGTTCATAACTAATTATTTGTTCAAACAACTTCTAGCAATTAGGTTTTGCTCCAAGCATCCTTTTAGCAGGCATGTGGCCCTCCACTGAAAATCTCAATTAGGTCCAACCATTAACATGACACACCAAGTGCATCCAACAAATAGATATCTAAGACCGAGTGTGGCTCGGCCAACCTGAGCATTGATTTGAAGGTACATCATGATGGTCATATGATGAATGATAATTTCAATACGTAATAGACACCAGACGTGTGGTGCCTCCAATGCCTATTTAGAATATTGAACTCATTATCACGCACCTTAATGGGAGGCTATGACCAAGTTATCCCATAACTTTATCATTTTATAGACCTAATAATTTAGAAATTTGATTTCATTGATCTGAGAATAAAAAAAAAGATGACCTGCAAGTTGCAAATCCTCCCACTGACTTCACTAAGTCATATAGAAGATTAAACATAAGCTAATCTAAAAATACCTAAATTAGTCACACTGATTCACCTTAATGGCATGGATTTGCATAAATCGACTAGTGGCCTAATCAAAACATAATCTACTTTGTTGGTCAGGTAAGTGAGATCAGTGGAAGGGATGTGCCCTTAACTCACCGTAGACACATCTAGGTGAATAGCTCCCAATTAAAAACCACTTGATCGAATCTGTCAAACTTACCTTAGACAGTAACTAGTTAATTAGTTTCGATTTGGTTCATCAAAAGATTCGGGCTCAACCACGGAGCCATGATCATGATCCATTTATTAGGGTCAAACACATGGACTTAATCAAACTTCAACTATTGAGATTGATTTAGAGAAATACTGATCTAATCTAATTCAATACTTGATTAGTTTTAATCAATTTCTTTACTTGGTCTATATATCTTTCTAACCCTAGGTCTAACCTATTAGAAAGATCTGATTCAAGCTAACCCTTTGCCTATCGATTTATGTGGTGTCTTAATGATCTTCAATTCTCAAATCTAGATCATTCAAAGTTTAATTCAAAATTAAGTATGTGAAATATGTGTTTCAGCCTGTAGAACTATTCTACAAGGATTTCAGATAAAGCATACCATATATTTTAATCTATGAAAATAAATTTTCATAATATGTTTAACAATTAAACATACACAGATATGATCTAAACTTCATACATACATCTCATGTATCATGATAATTTTTAGATCAATATCGATTACATCTTATATAACATGCAATTCAGATCTAAAATAATTTTATATCTAAACTTTATCCTATTGTAATGAATCATAAATTACTTTAGATCTAATCTAAATATATTTATAATTAAAATAATATATAAAAATTTATTCATTTTTTTTCTTCATAAAATCAGATCACAATGACACCCCAACACGTCATAAGAGAACCTATCGAATAGGCAAAAGAGAGATTAATCTCTTCAATCTCCTATAATCGGATGATTTGGTGATCTCATCAATCTGAGTACTAGGCTACTAAGATCTAAAATTTAATTTTATATAATTAAATTAACATATAATTATTGATAAAATAATTTTATATCATGAACATATCCTTGATCTTATCAATTATGTCCTTCATCTAATCTAATTAGATATATTGTATCATATACATTATATCATATCTGAAATATATCTTATACTGATTATAAAATATCAATTTTAAATTTGATATCATACAAAAAATTAATTAGATACAAATATGAATGCATAAGGAATAAATTTCTGATAAAATCTATTTTTGCACAGTGTTGAATTTTGATAGAATTTAGATCTAAATATCCATCAAAATGGATCCAATTTAAATTTAAAATAAACTCTACTTTATAATAAAAATAATAACATTAAAATTTTATTAAAATAATCAAAAATTCAGCAGCAACAGAATTCTATTATAACAAACTTATAACAACCTCAATCAATAATTGATTTGGCTCATCTAATCCAATCAAAATCAGATAAAAATTTTTATACAAATAGATTTAAATTAGATTTAATATATTATAAAAAATTTTAATTATATCTTAAGTAATTAATCTCAAAAAATTTAATTATACATATATATATTTCAGACTTGCTTTGATACCAATTGAAAGGAAGAAAAATTATTTCCCTTCAGATAACCCAGATTGTGTTTAAATTTTTTTATTAATTTACATGAATAAGGATCAAATTCTTACCTGATTAGTAGTAGAATCAGAGATCAAATTTTAAATAATCTGCTATAAACCTTTATAGAGGTTTGGATGTGCAGATCCTCTACTTCGTATGCATGCCAAATGCCGTAGGAAAGCAAGATGAACTCTGATCTTTGCAACTCAATCAAATAAGGAAGAAGATATGCTGGTGTGACACCTCACACCAATAGGTGAGATGCCCAAGGAGGGCCCACACCTAAGGGAGAACTGGCAGCACCAAAGGAAAGAGGCTAAGGAGAAGAAGAAGGGCTTCTCCCTTCTCATGCCTCTCTCTCTCTTTCTCTCTTCTCTCAATCTGATTTATTTGCTATGCATCCATAGATAGAGATTCTCTTTATTTATAAATAATTCTCATAATCTAATAAGTATAGAATTCTTAACTCAAATTTGATTTGAATTAGTCCAATACTCATGAAAGAAGGATTCCTACATGAGATAGAACTGACATCACATATGACCACCACTTTGCATCCAATCTCTCACCCACATGGGATGCCCCAAACCAGCACCATTTTAGGTGTTGGTTAGTCCACATGAGAGGAGATTCTCAGTGCAAGTAGGATTTCTCATATCTCATCCAAAATAGGTCCGATTCAAATCCAATTCGAAGCTGGTTCAAAATAATTTTGAAAAGCTGTCAATCCTAAACTCTTTAGGACTTTTGCACCAAGTCTAACTTAAATTTAGGATCCAATTAATTCTAATTAATTCAGATATAATCTAAAATTAATTAATATTTAAATTTAATCTTTCATATGCTCCATGGATCATAAATCGAAAACTGTTCATCTCCGAAATCGAACCTGAACCTCATGTGTAGTGCTAGCTAGTATGGTCAACTCATCAATCTCATTTGATCCATAACTTAATTCTCAATCAAATTTGCTTATATATTCAATCAAATCTAGTACATCCAAATTGGATATACAAATATAGATCAATTTCTTCCTACTTTGTCTAGCTTGTGTGCGTGACTTCATAGGTTCAAACACTAAATCGGTAGCATAGAAACCAATTCCTGCACTAATCGAGATACCATCTAGCAATGATTTTTGATGTTTAGATAGGTCAAATTATCATAAAGAATATTTCAGAATCCATACATATGGCTACCGTATAATTCATCCTTTTAACCTTGAATGCTCTGAAATGGACTCAAGTAAACTGTCAACCAAGATTGCTTCATCCACATTATATTTCAACCTTTCAAATCCATCTCATGGATTATCCTGACTAAGATTTTACTAAATTAAAATACAGTGATACATCAACTTCAATAATCTGGAGGGGTCAATCCCATCTTGATCTACATACAAATTTCACAAGTACTTGACTGTACCTAGTAGCCTTCCATCACTGCATTAAAAATCTAGATAGTGCGGTACCAAAGTACAGTGAGTTGCTTACAAGTCATTATGATGATCTCAGTTCTGAAAGATACTTATACCCATGTGTTTTGCGAGCAGCTCTTGACAGTAGAATGCTTAGTAGGTGAGTCACTTATTTAGTGACAATGTACCCCTACATCTCACCTGTATGCCATACCAATATCACCATACTCTTTAATTAGGAGGACAACCAACCCATATGGTACACAATGACCTCCACTCAATAAACATCATTATCCTATAATGACGTATCATTTAGTCGTGAACATATTTAAGAACTATACGATAAATCCTTTGTTTATCGTACACTAGCATAGTTCAAAGGACTTCATCACAACATAAGAGTTCAAAGAAGATATAATTTTGTAATGAAAAATATTAGAATAACTTTTATTTATTAATCAATAACTCATATACAAAGAAAAACTCAATTATCTCATGATTGATTTTAAGACACAATTTCTAAAATATGAACCCATTAAATTTCAAATTCAAAATTTAATAACTAAAATTTAAATCCAAGATTTAAATAAAATTAAAAATAATTTTTAATTTTAAGATCAATGCTTAAAAATTGATGCAGCATTTTGGCAAAGTATGAATTAGATCAAATCTATATTATAATTTTTTTACTTGTTTGATTAAATCTATCAAGGGTGGCTCTGATATCACTATTGAGTTTCGATCATACAATAGAATATAAATTTTTAAAAAATTTAACATACAAATTGAAAGCTTTAATAATTAAAACTGTCGAACTGAAACTTAAACCCTAGAATTACCTTGTAGATATCAAAAAAAATAAAAATCGAAGCATGCAAAGAGTTAGAAATTTATACTTTCTAAAATAAGCAATATGGTAAGAAGATGATCTTTACAAAATTTTAAAGTAGAAGTTCTCCAATGGTGATCCACATAGAAGATGGTCAAGATCCTTCCCAACTAGTGCACCACCAGAGCCTTTTCTTTACAAGAGCACTGCTGGCTTTTTTCTCAAAGAATGATCGCACTAATGTGCTATTGCCTTCGATTTCTCTACTAGGATCATGCCAAAAGAATTCTCTCTAGAAGTCTAACAACTTAGGATTTGATTTTATACTCCAACACATGAAAAAAATTAAACTCTAGGACAAGCACACCTCACTTGCTATTTTTCTTACCTCTCTTCTTACTATCTTTTCCACTCAATTTTTTCTTCTCTTTTCTTCTGATTTTTTTTAGATTTTTTTCTCTCTTATCACACACCAAGATCTTTGATTTTTCATCAATTCTCAGCCCTTATCTCATAAGATGTGCCCCATTTAAATAGAAAATGAAGAGGTGTCAAGGAGACCTAAGGGGCGCCAACTCTTGGCGCTCCACTTTCCTCATGTAGAAAAATTATTTCTTTGATAAATTAAGTGGCACAGAAGAGGCTTCACATAAAAGGACTCTTTCTCTTCTATGCCCCATAATTTTCTTATTCAATTTTGGCATGTGACATTAATGGAATCGATGGAAAACAAAGAGATAGATAAGAATCTTAAGGAAGAAGGACTCTTCCTCTTCTTAATGCATAAATGAGGGTGGTAGCATTTATTTTGGAGTGAAAACTAGGGTGGTGTGGAGAAGTCCTTCCACACTTAAAATCCTTCTAAGATAGGTAGGAGTCTAATTAAAATAGACCTAATCCAATCAAGTCAAAGGCAACAAGTTCAGTTTAGCTCAAAAACTTTGAACTTAACCTAATTAGGAACTTGAGTTAACACAATGTGCTAGTATATCAAATTAAACTCTAGAATTTATAATAAATTTTAATTAAATAAGACCAAAATTAAATTATAAAATATGTGACCTATTGGGTTCCAAATTTAGCCAGCAGTGGATAAAGACTCTTGACCTAACCCTAATCCGATCAGACTAGGTCAGCTCAAGTGTTCCAGTTAACTAGAACTCTTCCTAATTAATTTTTGAATTAAACTCTTTTAATTCTAATGAGTCTACAAGTCAAGATTGATATCTAACAATATGTCATGACTATTCAAAAGAGATAGAATTTGATGAAAATTATCAAAATATCTTTCAGTAGTAAGTTACCATACAATTCAATCTTTCAATCAAACAACATTCCAGATGAGCTGTGGGTATAGAATCATATCCAGCCCAATTACTTATCTAAATGTATCTCGATCAGAAAGTGATGATTCAGTTGATGACATATTAGAAACCTCTTTCTAATTATCATCCTGTTTTGGCCAAAGTCTTTTAGAATCATCAATCTATAAGATCACATAGAATATTCGCTTCTTATATTAAGAGTGATTGATTCTTTATTGACCACTCACAACCTTCATGTATGTTGCCCAGCTATGCAACCCAAGAGGAGGGGGTGAATTGGGTTTCTAAAAATTTTAAGCCCAACAGATAATTTATGAAGAACAAAACAATGGCTTTAAATCAATATTAATTACCTAAAGCAGTATTGCAAGGATATAATAAAGAAATAAGATAAAGCAATAAAGCACACCACAAACACAAGGATTTATAGTGGTTCGGTGCTAACCTTGCACCTACATCCACTCCCCAAGATCTCACTTGGGAATTTCAATCCACTATCCTTTGTATTCAACCCGAATACAAAACGTCGGAAACTCCGACACTAGCTATCCCAAGCTAGAATACAAGACGTCGGAAACTCCGACACTAGCTATCCCAAGCTAGAATACTTATTTTCCGGGTACAAGCAAATCCAAAACACTCCGATTTCAGGTTCGGATCAACCTTTCCTTGTTTTGGAAATCCTCTAAAAACAAGAGCAAAAACTCACAAAGAGTAAGAATATTTAGAGCACAGATTAATACAATAACAGCTCCTTAAATGAGCAAATATAACAATAAAAGCTTTACTCAAATGAAGAACCTCTTTTTTTCAGAATTTCTCAAAGTGGATGAACGCTTGAATGCTTGAGAAGAGGTTGATTGTTGATTGAAGATCTCTTGAAAGCTTTGAACGATCTCTAGATCAAGGTTGAAACAATAGGCGTGAAGAATTCTCTCCTTGAAAGATCTAGCTTTTCTCTATCACAATCTCTCTGGTATATTGTGGATCCTCTCTCTTTTTCTCTTTGGATTTTTCGTTGATCTCAGACTTTTTCTTGCAAATTTCGGATCCTCTCTTCTGTTCTTCTCTTTTTCTTCTTTTTCTCTTCACATTTGATTTCACGTTTGATCCGCTATTTAATCTGCAATTTCTTTCATCATTTAAAGCATTTTGTAGCATTAGAAGCAAGAAAAAATAATTTAGGCAGATAAAGAGCCGTTAGAGGATTTTTAGGAAGCATAAATGGCAATTAAAACGGGCAAAAAAATAGCCGTTGCTGACATTTCCCATCGCAGGGGTCGACTCATGAGTCGACTCATGCCTTGTGGGTCGACTCATGAGTCGACTCATAGGTCGTGCCAAGCCAGAAAACTAGCGTGCCAAGGAGAATTTTTGCGTGCCAATCAGCTCACAGTGCCATGAGTTGACTCATGAGTCGACTCATGCACTTCAAACCTTCATAACTTCAAAAATATAAGTCCAAACACAATGAAATTTTCACCAATAGATTTCAAATCATTTGTTCTACCAAATGGTACTATCAAATCAGGATTTTAGTGAAATTATGATTTTGCCCTTGAAGAGCATAAGGACTTTTTCATTTTAAAATATTGTATCCCTTCAATCTGCTTTGTAATCATCAAAATCAATCTAGGAGCAACAATCTCCCCCTTTTTGATGATGACAAAACATATGAACAAAAATATTTATGTTAATGCATTAATTTCAAAAGAATCCATTATAGGTGTATATGCTTGAAAAGAGTATGATTCTTTTGGCATGTAATATGTTGGGTATAAAATATCCGCGGCCAAAATTCCCATCAGAAAGGCTCCGCCCGGACTCCTACGGGAGCCGGGCTCCACCTCCGACATCAGAAAGGCTCCGCCCGGACTCCTACGAGAGCCGGGCTCCACCTTCGACATCAGAGCATCAGAAAGGCTCCGCCCGGACTCCTACGGGAGCCAGGCTCCACCTCCGACATCAGAAAGGCTTCGCCCGGACTCCTACGGGAGCCGGGCTCTGCCTCCGACATCAGAAAGGCTCCGCCCGGACTCCTACGGGAGCCGGGCTCCACCTCCGACATCAGAAAGGCTCCGCCCGGACTCCTACGAGAGCCGGGCTCCACCTTCGACATCAGAGCATCAGAAAGGCTCCGCCCGGACTCCTACGGGAGCCGGGCTCCTTCTCCGACATCAGAAAGGCTCCGCCCGGACTCCTACGGGAGCCGGGCTCCACCTCCGACATCAGAAAGGCTCCGCCCGGACTCCTACGAGAGCTGGGCTCCACCTTCGACATCAGAGCATCAGAGAGGCTCCGCCCGGACTCCTACGAGAGCCGGGCTCCACCTCAGAGCATCAGAAAAGCTCCGCCCGGACTCCTACGGGAGCCGGGCTCCACCTCAGAGCATCTGAAAAGCTCCGCCCGGACTCCTACGGGCGCCGGGCTCCACCTCCGACATCAGAAAGGCTCCGCCCGGACTCCTACGGGAGCCGGGCTCCACCTCTGACATCAGAAAGGCTCCGCCCAGACTCCTACGAGAGCCGGGCTCCACCTTCGACATCAGAGCATCAGAAAGGCTCTGCCCGGACTCCTACGGGAGCCGGGCTCCACCTCCGACATCAGAAAGGCTCCGCCCGGACTCCTACGGGAGCCGGGCTCCGCCTCCGACATCAGAAAGGCTCCGCCCAGACTCCTACGGGAGCCGGGCTCCACCTCCGACATCAGAAAGGCTCCGCCCGGACTCCTACGAGAGCCGGGCTCCACCTTTGACATCAGAGCATCAGAAAGGCTCCGCCCGGACTCCTACGGGAGCCGGGCTCCGCCTCCGACATCAGAAAGGCTCCGCCCGGACTCCTACGGGAGCCGGGCTCCACCTCCGACATTAGAAAGGCTCCGCCCGGACTCCTACGAGAGTCGGGCTCCACCTTCGACATTAGAGCATCAGAAAGGCTCCGCCCGGACTCCTACGGGAGCCGGGCTCCACCTCCGACATCAGAAAGGCTCCGCCCGGACTCCTACGGGAGCCGGGCTCCGCCTCCGACATCAGAAAGGCTCCGCCCGGACTCCTACGGGAGCCGGGCTCCACCTCCGACATCAGAAAGGCTCCGCCCGGACTCCTACGGGAGCCGAGCTCCACCTCCGACATCAGAAAGGCTCCGCCCGGACTCCTACGAGAGCCGGGCTCCACCTTCGACATCAGAGCGGTTCCGCCCGGGCTCCTACGGAGGCCGGACTCCAACCGCGGCCGAACCTCAATCGACAGATCCGCACCCCCTCGGCAGGTCGCGACAACAATCATGATCCTGTTCCAGGCCCTACAGCGGATTCTACGCGGCTCCAGCAGCGGACCCATTACTCCCTGACAGGCTGTACCAAACGGCCACGATTCGGTCCCGCTCCCTGCGGCAGGTGCTGTACGATCCCACTACTCACTGACAGCTAGTGGCAACGGACGCCGCCCCACTATCCGCAACAGGCCATACGTGGCAGACTATGACAATAGCCACGAGTCTACCCCACCACTCTCCGCAGTTAATTTCCCTGACCGTGGGCGGCCCACTACCAGACGGTTGCAGGTGTCACCATCAATCCGTTGCCCCCTCTGCCTATAAAAGGGGATCCAGATACGTTATTCTCTAAGCTCATTTTTCTTATCTCAAAACTCTGCTAAATTCTCCGTTCGAGCACTCCATTCTTGTTGAGGCAGAGAACTGACTTGAGCGTCGGAGGGTCTTGCCGGAGCAACCCTACCTCCGGTTTAGACTTCCCTTGCAGGTCCCGACGGCGACCGCGGCTTCCTCAACTCCAACTTCTCCGGCGCGGGCGGATTTTTGCACCAACAGGATTGGCGCTAGAGGAAGGGCAGCGAATCTTCGCAACACCCTTATTCTTAAAGGAGCGCTCAACGGATCCGCTTCCGGCCATCTTTTTCGGCATCCAAGCCTCCTTTCCCTGTCCGATGCCTTCTCGCGGGGTTTCTGCACAACTACCTCTGGCTATGACCGCCAATAAAGGGTGGTCGGGCGACCAGTCTCTGCGGGATTCCGTTAATGTCGTCTCGGGGGAATCCCGGCAGGAGGCGATCGGCAAATCAACTGCACCCCCCAAGCGGCAAAAAGTCGAGGAACCCATAGCCTTCACTGAAGAAGATGCCCAGGGAGTGCAATTCCCTCACAACGACGCGGTCGTAGTTTCCTTGAACATAGCAAATTATGACGTCCGTCGCGTTCTCGTCGACAATGGAAGTTCAGCTGACATCTTGTTCTACAACGCCTTTTCAAGAATGACCACTCTTGGCGGTCATCTAAGGCCGATGTGCTCCCCCTTGATAGGGTTTACTGGTGACGCCGTTCCTACGGAAGGAACGATAGCTCTAACTGTGACCGCGGGTCAGCATCCAAAGCAGTCCAGGGCTCTGGTGAATTTCCTGGTGGTAAAGGCGCCATCTGCCTACAATGCAATTCTTGGCCGTCCCGGCCTCAATGCCCTCAGAGCCGTTGTTTCAACCTATCATTTGAAGTTGAAGTTCCCCACTGACAAAGGGATTGGAGAAATTCGGGGAGACCAGGCGCTGGCCAGGCACTGCTACAATATTGCCCTGCAAAGAAGCGATCAAGCAGACCTTTGTCCAGTCGACGGGTTGGATGCACGTGACGACCTCACGAAGAGAGGGGCGGCCCGATCGAGGACCTAATACCAATTCCTTTGAATGATGGGAATGCGGAGCACGTGGTGTTGATTGGCTCCAACCTGGAGGAGGAGGTGCGGACGATCTCGTGGACTTTCTCCGAAGAAATGCGGACGTTTTCGCATGGGTCCCGACGGATATGCCGGGGATCGAGACAGAGGTCATGGAACATCACCTGGCGGTCGACCCTAAACATCGGCCAACAAAAGAAAAAATCTGGAGTCATGCCCCAGAGAGGCAGAAGGCGATAGGCGAGGAAGTGGATAAACTTCTCAAGGCCGGATTCATCAAGGAGGTCAATTATCCAGAGTGGATCTCCAATGTTGTCTTGGTCAAGAAAGCAAACGGCAAGTGGAGGATGTGTATCGTGTTGCTCCTAGATTGATTTTGATGACTACAAAACAGTTTGAAGGAATACAAATATTTTTTATTTGAAAAAGACCTTATGCTCTACAGGGGCAAAATCATAATTTCATCAAAACTCTGATTTGATAGCATCATCGTGTAGAACAAATGATATGTAATCTATTGGTGAAAGTTTCATGGTTTTTGGACTTATATTTTTGGAGTTATGAAGGTTTGAAGTTCATGAGTCGACTCATGAGTCAACTCATGAAACTATGAGCTGATTGGCACGCAAAGATTAGCCATGGCACGCTGGTTTTCTGGCTTGGCACGACCTGTGAGTCGACTCATGTGTCGACCCACAAGGCATGAGTCGACTCATGAGTCGACTTCTGCTGTTTTGGGCCAAGAAAATCCAGAAACCAAATCTCTGGACTTTGCAACAGAGGTCGACTCATGAGTCGACTCATATGACGGGATTTGCCTGTAACGGCTAGTTTTTGGCCAGATTTGGTTGCTTTTTAATGCTGCTTTTTGTGCTCTAACGGCTCTTTTTCTGCCTAGTCTGTTTTTCCTTGTCTCTTAAGGCTATAAAAGGTTTCAAAAGGTGGAAAACAAAAAGAAGAGTGATCCAAATATCCAAGAGGCAATCAAGTGATTTGAAAAGAGAAAAGCAAGAGCATTCAAGAGGGCATTCAAGTGCATTCAAGAGAAGGTTTTTCAAGCCAACTACTCAACATCATTCAAGAGCTCATTTAAAGCCTTCAAGAAGCCATCAATCAAGCTCACCAACTCCTCAAGCATTTACTTCATCTCTCATTCACTTTGAGGAAATCCAAGAGGGGCTTCTTCATTTGAGTAAAGCGTATTTATTGTTATATTCGCTCACTTAAGGAGCTATTCTTGTACTTATTTGTGCTCTAAACTGATTTTATCTTGTGAGTAATTATTTTTGTTTTGGAGGGTTTCCAAAACAAGGAAAGGTTGATCCGAACCTGAAATCGGAGTGTATTGGGTCGGCTTGTACCCGGGAAACAAGTGGACTAGCTTGGGATAGCTAGTGTCGGAGTTTCCGACGGTTGTATTCGGGTTGAATACAAAGTATAGTGGATTGGAATTCCCAAGTAGGAGCTTGGAGAGTGGATGTAGGTGCAAGGTTGGCACCGAACCACTATAAATCATTGTGTTTGTGGCATGCTTTATTGTTTCTCTTTAATTCTCCATTATATCCTTGCATTCTTGTTTTAAGTAATTAATCTCAAACTAAAGTCTCTCTCCTCATTCATCAAGCTTTTGATATATAATTTTTACAAGTAATTAGTTAAGCCTAAAATTTTTAAAACCCAATTCACCCCCCCTCTTGGGTTGCATAGCTGGGCAACATATCGACTTCAAAAAGCTGAATAAAGCTTGCCCAAAGGATAGCTACCCCCTGCCCAGGATCGACCAACTGGTGGACGCTACCTCGGGCCACGAGCTTCTCACTTTCATGGACGCATTCTCCGGCTATAACCAGATTAGGATGGCATCGGAAGATGAAGAAAAGACTGCTTTTATCACTAGTCG
The DNA here is from genome assembly GCF_000442705.2 of Elaeis guineensis. Lineage (NCBI taxonomy): Eukaryota > Viridiplantae > Streptophyta > Magnoliopsida > Arecales > Arecaceae > Elaeis > Elaeis guineensis. The sequence continues at coordinate 95,949,575 of NC_026000.2, forward strand.
CAGCCTTTACTGCTACAGGGTTATGCCGTTTGGCCTCAAGAACGCAGGCGCAACCTATTAGCGGTTGGTAAATAAAATCTTCAAAGAACAAATCGGCCGAAACATGGAGGTGTACGTGGACGATATGCTCATGAAAAGTAGATCTTCCGAAAATCATGTTGCCGACCTCGAGGAAGCTTTTGGCGCTCTTCGAAAATACAGAATGAAGCTGAACCCGACCAAATGTGCTTTTGGGGTAACCTCAGGAAAGTTCCTGGGCTTCATGGTGTCGGGGCGTGGGATTGAGGCCAATCTGGAGAAAATTCGCGCCATCCAGGAGATGGCCGCCCCGCGGTCGATCAAGGAGGTTCAGTGCCTCACTGGGAGGATCGCAGCTCTTAATCGCTTTGTCGCGAGGTCGGCTGAGCGATGTTTGCCCTTCTTCCAAACCCTCAAACAGCCGAAGAACTTCTGTTGGACCCCTGAATGTCAACAGGCATTCGAGGAATTAAAGAGCTACCTTAGCTCACCTCCACTACTGGCAAAGCCCGAACTTGGGGAGGAGTTATTTTTGTACCTGGCAGTCTCTCCCACATCCCTCGCGGCAGTCCTTGTCAAAAAAGAAATAAAAATCCAGCGGCCGGTCTACTACATTAGCCGCGTGCTAAGGGACGCCGAGACCAGGTATACTAAATTAGAGAAACTGACCTACGCTTTGTTGATTGCAGCTCGGAGACTCCGACCTTACTTTCAAGGGCACACGGTGACGTTGCTCACCGACCAACCGATCAAAGCGGTTTTGCACCGAGCTGATATTTCTGGGAGAATGGCGAAATGGGCAATCGAGCTCACAGAATTTGACATCAACTACCAGCCTAGGCCGGCAATAAAGACCCAGGTATTGGCGGATTTCATAGTAGAATGCACCGTCCCTGAGGAGGCCGAACCTGAGCAAAGCAAAATTGACAACCTGAAGACTCAATCGGACTCCTCCGACGAAGAAGCCAGTTCCTTCGATGGCTTTTGGACCCTCCACGTGGACGGATCTTCCAACATGGCGGGCGCTGGTGCAGGCCTGATCTTGACCAGCCCGGAGGGAGTCGTCGCAGAGTACGCTCTGTGTTTTGGATTCCCCGCAACAAATAATGGAGCAGAATATGAAGCTCTAATCGCAGGATTGAGGGTCGCTAAGGAGCTTGGAATAAACCAACTCCGGGTGCACAGCGATTCCCAACTTATAGTGGGACAAGTCAGCGGGAGCTTTGAAGCGCGGGAGGACAGTATGGCCAAATATCTTGAGAAGGTGAAGGAATTCGCCCCCGCCTTCAACAATTTCGACATCAAGCAAATTTCAAGATCGGAGAATGCCAGAGCCGATTTTCTCTCCAAGCTAGCAACATCGGCTCCGGTCGAATTGCCCAAAGGCATCCTCTTTGAAGTTTTAAAGCACCCAAGTACAGAAGAACCGCAGCTCGTAATGGATATTGACCACGAGCCCAGCTGGGTCGACCCGCTGATAACCTATCTTAGAGATGGGATTCTCCCCCAAGACGCGAAAGAGGCCCGGAAATTCCGAAATCAAGCATCCCGGTACATCCTCTATGAGGGCAAATTGTACAAGAGATCGTACTCCTTGCCTCTCTTGAGATGTCTCCGACCCTCAGAAGCCGACTACACTTTATGGGAAGTGCACGAGGGAGTTTGCGAAAGCCATTTGGGTGCCAGATCTCTATCCCACAAACTACTCCGCCAAGGGTACTACTAGCCAACAATGCATCATGATTCAATCGAATATGTCAAAAAATGCGATCGATGCCAAAGGTATGCCAACGTCCAGAGACAACCTGCTACCGAGCTCACACCCCTGAGTGCCCCATGGCCTTTTGCGCAATGGGGGATGGATATTCTTGGCCCCTTTCCCATGGCGTCCGGTCAAAGGAAATTCCTCCTTGTAGCAATCGACTACTTCACCAAATGGGTCGAGGCCGAACCACTAGCCAAAATCACAGATGCGAAAGTGCAGGATTTCGTTTGGAAATCAGTAGTGTGCAGGTTCGGTTTACCTCAAACACTGATCACTGATAATGGACGGCAATTCGCGGGAGCCAGATTTGCTGAATTCTGTGAAGACCTAAACATCTCCCACAAGTTCACATCAGTGGCCCATCCCCAGGCAAACGGCAAAGCCGAGGTAACGAACAGAACCCTTTTGCAGGGAATCAAGACAAGGCTTGAAAAAGCGAAAGGAACTTGGGCGGACGAGCTTCACCATGTGCTATGGGCGTACCGAACTACCCAGAGGTTGCCTACAGGAGAGACTCCCTTTGCTCTAGCCTTTGGTACAGAAGCCGTCATTCCGATCGAACTCAAACTCCCGTCGGCACGAGTCGTGGCGTTCGACGAACCCCAGAATGCACAAAATCTCAGGGCCAACCTCGACCTACTGGAAGAAAGGCGGGAGATCGCTCAGGTCCGAATGGCGGCCTACAGACAGAAGGTTGCCCGATATTATAACGCCCGAGTCAAGAACAAAACATTTAGAGCGGGGGATCTTGTACTCCGACGAGCTGCTGTCTCACAGCCGCAGGCCCAGGGGAAGCTAGCCCCAAATTGGGAAGGACCTTATGAGATCAAAGAAGTAGTCCGACCTGGGACTTATTATCTTAAGGAGCTCGGAGGGGCCGACCTCCCGCGACCATGGAACTCAGAAAACTTACGGGTATACTACCAGTGATTTCATCCTAATCGAAAAATGTGTGTCCACTTGTTTAGGGACAATTCAAGCAGACGGTATCAAAAATGAGAACGCAATCTTACAAAAGTCGAAGGCCCGGTTCCTTTAGACCGGATGGGGGGAGAGGCCTCACAACGCCCATATGTGCCCCCACAGCCCTGTTAGGGACAGGAGGAGAACCTCGCCCTAACTTGAGCAAAGTCGAAGGCCCGGTTCCTTTAGACCGGATGGGGGGAGAGGCCTCACAATGCCCATATGTGCCCCCACAGCCCTGTTAGGGACAGGAGGAGAACCTCGCCCTAACTTGAGCAAAGTCGAAGGTCCGGTTCCTTTAGACCGGATGGGGGGAGAGGCCTCACAACGCCCATATGTGCCCCCACAGTCCTGTTAGGGACAGGAGGAGAACCTCGTCCTAACTTGAGCAAAGTCGAAGGCCCGGTTCCTTTAGATCGGATGGGGGGAGAGGCCTCACAACGCCCATATGTGCCCCCACAGCCCTGTTAGGGACAGGAGGAGAACCTCGCCCTAACTTGAGCAAAGTCGAAGAACCGGTTCCTTTAGACCGGATGGGGGAGAGGCCTCGCAGCGCCCATACGTGCCCCCGCAGCCCTATCAGGAACAGGAGGAGAACCTCGTCCTGACATGAGCGGGGAGTAAGGCCCGGACTCCTACGGGAGCCGGGTTCCGCCACAAAAGGTTTCGCCCGGACTCCTACGGGAGCCGGGTTCCGCCACCAAAAGGTTTCGCCCGGACTCCTACGAGAGCCGGGTTCCGCCACCAAAAGGTTTCGCCCGGACTCCTACGGGAGCCGGGTTCCGCCACCAAAAGGTTTCGCCCAGACTCCTACGAGAGCCGGGTTCCGCCACGAACAGGCTTCGCCCGGACTCCTACGGGAGCCGGGCTCCACCTTCGACATCAGAGCGGCTCCGCCCGGACTTCTACGGAAGCTGGACTTTACTTATGACTTTGATTACAGAAAGACTTTGCCCTAATTCCCATGAAAACTATGCTACTTCAACTTCCAGGAGCTTCTTCGAACCTGGCCCCAACTCCAGCGGAGAAAGATCCCAGCAAACCTAACAAGTGGATATCTCCTAACGGCAGGAAAAACCGAAAAGAAGCCCGGCGAAGGACGACCCCACATGAACTGAAAAGGTCGCCGACGGTCTTGGAACGGCATGACACAGGCAAAGAGAAGGAAAGAAGTTCGGCAGACAATTATTTGACATGAGAGGTAAACAAGGTACTGAAATCACTATTTTATTTGATAGAAGCACACGTTACAGGACCCGGCGGGTCAGGAAAAAGAGAAAAAGAAAATACGTGTCTCGCAAAGCACGGTTCGGGCAGGATAAACCGGAGGCCGATCCAAGCTGCAAATTCCTCTTCCCGTCTCTGTTCTTTTCAGTCGCATTCTCCAGAGCGTGTAACATCTCTCGCCCCATCTCTCTTCATTCTGTTCCCAAAGTCCCGGCCTTAGCGAGAAAGGGGTGGGATTGATCTCCGGAGGCGGCGGGGGTAACGACGGCAGTAACGAAGACCTGCTTCAAGAAGAGCCGTAGCCATGACGGCCGCCACCTGAGACGCTCCGGCAAGGTCGGCATGCGCTACTTCCACCATCTCCGCAACAAGTTCTACCGCCCCGCCGTCGACCGTCTCTGGTCCCTTGGCCCCGACGGCGTCAAGGATCCCGTCATGACTTGTGATGTCTATTCTGCCCTCTTGATCGGTATTGTCCCGCCTTACTGCTCCGAAATTCGCAGGCAGAATAGCTTCTACAACAGCCCCCGATATTAAACCCCTGTTGTTGAAGGAATTCTTCCTTGGGCCCCCTCTAAGATGACAGAGATTCTCACCAACCGTCGTCCTCCTCCTCACCTTCCTCCGAGCCCTAACAATCCCCTCAAGAACAGCCTCCAGAGTTGAGGACATGGTGTGGAAACCCTCAGAGAAGGATTGATAGGCAAAAGGCGGCGGGAATTGGTGCGAGGGGAGCAAGACTCTCAGGGGAAAAGAAGAACGCCAAGATGAAACCGTGAATGGATCGAAGGGCTTAAATAGCCGGCGGATCCTGGCGCAGTTATGACGGCGAGAATTCCTGGGCCAGATGGTGTGTGCCGCGTGTCGCGCTTATCCGCTTCGTTGCTATCGAGGGTTGACCGCTCACAGATTCCCACAGAGCGACGCTTGGGATCGCGTTTCAACGGGGGTTTCGAAAAGACTTTTCAAGTCGCCTTTGCCAAAAAATGGATTCTGACACGCGCACATTAAGTGGGGGCAGCTGCGCACAGGGATCGAGGGGGCAATTTTGGCTGCGCATCTCTTTCTCTGTGTACTTCCTTCGCTTGAAATTCAAACTTGGAAGTAGGGGGACTGGTGTTGGGTATAAAATACCCGCGGCCGAAATTCCCATCAGAAAGGCTCCGCCCGGACTCCTACGGGAGCCGGGCTCCACCTCCGACATCAGAAAGGCTCCGCCCGGACTCCTACGAGAGTCGGGCTCCACCTTCGACATCAAAGCATCAGAAAGGCTCCGCCCGGACTCCTACGGGAGCCGGGCTCCACCTCCAACATCAGAAAGGCTTCTCCCGGACTCCTACGGGAGCCGGGCTCCGCCTCCGACATCAGAAAGGCTCCGCCCGGACTCCTACGGAGCCGAGCCCCTCCCACAGAGGCTCCCCGGACTCCTACGAAGCCGGCCCCCCGACATCAGAAAGGCTCCGCCCGGACTCCTACGGGAGCCGGGCTCCACCTCCGACATCAGAAAGGCTCCGCCCGGACTCCTACGGGAGCTGGGCTCCACCTCCGACATCAGAAAGGCTCCGCCCGGACTCCTACGAGAGCCGGGCTCCACCTTCGATATCAGAGCATCAGAAAGGCTCCGCCCGGACTCCTACGGGAGCCGGGCTCCACCTCCGACATCAGAAAGGCTCCGCCCGGACTCCTACGGGAGCCGGGCTCCACCTCAGAGCATCAGAAAGGCTCCGCTCGGACTCCTACGGGAGTCGGGCTCCGCCTCCGACATCAGAAAGGCTCCGCCCGGACTCCTACGGGAGCCGGGCTCCACCTCCGACATCAGAAAGGCTCCGCCCGGACTCCTACGAGAGCCAGGCTCCACCTTCGACATCAGAGCATCAGAAAGGCTCCGCCCGGACTCCTACAGGAGCCGGGCTCCACCTCCGACATCAGAAAGGCTCCGCCCGAACTCCTACGGGAGCCGGGCTCCACCTCCGACATCAGAAAGGCTCCGCCCGGACTCCTACGGGAGCCGGGCTCCACCTCCGACATCAGAAAGGCTCCGCCCGGACTCCTACGAGAGCCGGGCTCCACCTTCGACATCAGAGCATCAGAAAGGCTCCGCCCGGACTCCTACGGGAGCTGGGCTCTGCCTCCGACATCAGAAAGGCTCCGCCCGGACTCCTACGGGAGCCGGGCTCCACCTCCGACATCAGAAAGGCTCCGCCCGGACTCCTACGAGAGTCGGGCTCCACCTTCGACATCAGAGCATCAGAAAGGCTCCGCCCGGACTCCTACGGGAGCCGGGCTCCACCTCTGACATCAGAAAGGCTCCGCCCGGACTCCTACGGGAGCCGGGCTCCGCCTCCGACATCAGAAAGGCTCCGCTCGGACTCCTACGGGAGCCGAGCTCCACCTCCGACATCAGAGCGGTTCCGCCCGGGCTCCTACGGAGGCCGGACTCCAACCGCGGCCGAACCTCAATCGACAGATCCGCACCCCCTCGGCAGGTCGCGACAACAATCATGATCCTGTTCCAGGCCCTACAGCGGATTCTACGCGGCTCCAGCAGCGGACCCATTACTCCCTGACAGGCTGTACCAAACGGCCATGATTCTGTCCCGCTCCCTGCGGCAGGTGCTGTACGATCCCACTACTCACTGACAGCTAGCGGCAACGGACGCCGCCCCACTATCCGCAACAGGCCATACGTGGCAGACTATGACAATAGCCACGAGTCTACCCCACCACTCTCTGCAGTTAATTTCCCTGACCGTGGGCGGCCCACTACCAGACGGTTGCAGGTGTCACCATCAATCCGTTGCCCCCTCTGCCTATAAAAGGGGATCCAGATACGTTATTCTCTAAGCTCATTTTTCTTATCTCAAAACTCTGCTAAATTCTCCGTTCGAGCACTCCATTCTTGTTGAGGCAGAGAACTGACTTGAGCGTCGGAGGGTCTTGCCGTAGCAACCCCACCTCCGGTTTAGACTTCCCTTGCAGGTCCCGGCGGCGACCGCGGCTTCCTCAACTCCAGCTTCTCCGGCGCGGGCGGATTTTTGCACCAACATAATATAAATGCAAAAATAGTTTGTCCATTTTCTTAAAGATTTGAAAAGGGTATTAGATCATTTTGAGTTCAAGATATATCAGAGCAAGAGAAGATAAATAACTTTTTCTATGCATCAGAGCAAAAATAATTTTTACAATGATATCAGAAAAGATTTTATAATGTATCAGAGCAAGAAAATTTTTAATGTATCAGAGAAAATTTCTTACAGTATCAGAGCAAATGTTATAATATATTAGAGAAACCTTCACACTGTATCGGATCAAATGTTATCATGTATCAGATCAAGTTGAAAGAAATTGTAGGATGTATCAGAGTAAAACAAATTTCTTATTGATGTATCAAGGTGAGTAAAATTTCAAAAGCAAGTTTGAATATCAGAGCTTATATATAAAAAATACTTATTTGCATTGTACTCATGATTTTGCTTTTGATGGATAACTTTTTGTTAAAGTTCTGTCTGATACCAAATTTTGATACCAAAATTTCTCAAAGTTTTGTTTAATCTTTCAATCCTTGTTTTTGTCTAATTTCTCCAATATTTGTTTAATTTCTTCAATATTTGTTTAATTTCTTCAATATTTGTTTTAATTTAATTTCTCCCCCTTTTTCTCATAATTTAGGATTTTGCTTTTTATCTAATTTCAATTTTTGTTTAATTTTAATTTCTCCCCCTTTTTGACATCATCAAACATAGTTAACTCTTCCTTTTCTTTTTCTGAAAATATTCTTTAATTTCCTCCTCTTTAGAGTTTTTCACAAATGTTTGCTCCCCCTTAATATAGCAATTATCAACAGCAAACAACAATAAGGAGAAGATAATATTTCAACAGATGTATCGGAGATTGAAATATATCCAAAATATAATCATTACAAAGAGGTAGAAATATAGGTAAAAGATGATTCCATTAATATTATAATTATTTCAATACATAAGATTCAACCAGCTAAATGTCAATACATGGCCCCAAGGTATAGATCCTAGAACAAGATACTAACTCCTAAGATCTAGATAAGTCAATGATCAGAGTCATCAGATATAGGGTGAGGAGATGATGGATCAGAAGTGCGTCCTCTACCCCGTCTGCCTCTGCCACGAGTAGGAGAATGAGATGAACTGGGTGGCTGAGAACGCTGAGATGCTAGGGACTGAACAGAAAGGGTGAGTCTGATAGAATCAAGTACGTTCAGTGCTCTGGAAACAGATTGAAGTAGAGCAGTGAACTGGGTGGTAGCATGCTCACTCGATCCTCTGATCTCTTTCCTCAGTAGCTCATATCCACCTTCTAATGCTCCTCTGAGCCTTCCAGCCTCTGCAGTGAGGTCTGTGACCTCAATAGTAGACTCCTGTGGCTGGGGATGGGCCAATGCAAGAACTTGCCCCTGCAAGTCAAGAACTCTGCCAGTAAGTCTCCAGACTGTATCCTCAAGCTGTTGTATCCTGACGGACTGATCTGAAATCATCTGAAATACAGTGGAGATGTGGGGAGTAATGGTCTGATCAGAAGAAGTAGCTCCAGGTGCAAAAGAAGTACTACTCCACTGGCTAGATAATAAAGAAGCCACACGCTGTGAAATATGCTCGATCTGATCGTCAGCCAGTCTGAACTCTGAATGAGGTGCTCTGCTCTCTGGCTGATACACTGGTGTGGGCATCCTAGTAAACTCTGAAGGGCCAGCCTCAGTATCAGGAATGAACTGGGTATCTGGTGATGCTGCCCTGAAGTCATGTACAGGAGAAGATGGACCTTCATCTTCTACTCTGCCTTCAGTTCTGTCTTCAGCTCTTTCCTCAGCTCTCTCCTCAGCTCTTTCTTCAGAGCCCTTGATCCAACCACCAACAGTCTTTGTAATTCTCATTCGATGCAGGCTGTGTTGGTTGAAAGTGTCCACATGTGAGAGCTTGGTAGGTGTCTCCCCCTCACAGCTAACTCTAAACCTTCTAAATACTCTAGTAAGGGCCATACCATAAGGCAAGTGTGCCTTGGATCTGTTCAAAGTTTCTCTCATGGCCTCTATCATAAGTGCAGGGAGGTTTAAGGGGGTCTGAGTGATGATATGAAACATGACACATACATCTCTGTCAGATAGTAAGTCATGTCTACCACTCCTAAGAAAGAATAGTTTTGTCACAATCTGATGCAGGACCTTCATCTCAATGGACAGTAGCTTTGCTTCCAATCTGTTTAAACTTCCTGAAAAATCTTCTCCTAAGATAATTCTGATCCCTTCTTCTTTAATTGGGAGTTCCATATATGAGTATCCTTCACTAGGCAACTGAAGTATCTCTCTCAATATCCTAGAATCCAAACAGATGTCAATCCCCTTTACAGTTGAAGTCACAGACCCGTTTCCATAATTTAGGTTCTGGTAGAACTCTCTGACTAGATCAACATAGGTGACTTCCTTAAGAGAGCAATAAAGTTCCCATCCTTGATTTTTGATTTGGAGTCCGAGAAAGAAAGTGAGTTCTCCCATCATGCTCATCTCGAACTCTCCCTGCATAAGCTTAGCAAAGTCTTGACAAAGGGATTCATTAGTAGACCCAAAAATTATGTCATCAACATAAATTTGTATAATTAGCATATCATTTTGGTTTCTTCTAATAAATAGGGTTGTGTCTACATTGCCTCTTGAGAAATCATTATTTAGTAGAAATTTGTTTAGCCTTTCATACCATGCTCTAGGTGCTTGTTTTAGACCATATAAAGCTTTATTTAATCTAAAGACATGATTGGGAAAAGCATGATTTTCAAATCCAGGGGGTTGTTCTACATATACTTCTTCAGAAATATATCCATTTAAAAATACACTTTTAACATCCATTTGAAATAGTTTGAATTTCATAAAGCAAGCATAAGCAAGTAGAAGTCTAATGGCTTCTAATCTAGCAACAGGTGTAAAGGTTTCATCAAAATCAATTCCTTCTTCTTGATTATATCCCTTAGCAACCAGTCTTGCTTTATTTCTAATTACATTTCCATGCTCATCTAACTTGTTTCTAAAGACCCATTTTGTGCCAATTATTGAATAATCTTTAGGTCTTTTCACTAAGGTCCAAACATTATTTCTTTCAAATTGACTGAGTTCTTCTTGCATAGCATTAATCCAGTTATGATCATTTTCAGCTTCTTCAAAAGTTTTAGGTTCAAGTTGAGATACAAAAGCACAATGATTAAGTACATCTCTAAGTGAAGAACGTGTTTTTACCCCATGCATAGGATCACCGATAATTAATTCCTTAGGGTGGTTGTGAACATACCTCCATTCCTTGGGTAAGTCATTTGTACCTTGAGGTTGTTCTCGAATTTCTTCACCTTTCTCATTTTGTTCATCTTCTTGATCCTTGTCTTCTGGAGTTGCTGAATCTTTCAGAGTGATCTCCTTCATACCTTCTATTAGTAGATCTGCATCATCAACACCCTCATTCTTCCTTGAAGGAAGATCGTTAGATTCATCAAAGACAACATGTATGGACTCCTCAACTACTAAGGTTCTTTTGTTGAACACTCTAAATGCTTTACTAGTGGAGGAGTAACCTAGAAAGATTGCTTCATCTGATTTTGCATCAAATTTACCAAATTTTTCTTTTCCATTATTTAATACAAAACATCGGCAACCAAAAACATGAAAATATGCAATATTTGGTTTTCTTCCTTTCCAAAGTTCATAAGGGGTTTTCTTTAAAAATTGTCTAATTAAAGCACGATTTAAAATGTAACATGCTGTGTTAATAGCTTCCGCCCAAAAATATTTTGGAAGGTTGCTTTCACAGAGCATGGTACTGGCCATTTCTTCTAAGGTTCTGTTTTTTCTTTCTACTACCCCATTCTGTTGGGGTGTCCTAGGAGCAGAGAAGTTGTGGCCAATTCCATTTTCATCACAAAAATTTTCAAAGTCATGATTTTCAAATTCTGTTCCATGATCACTTCTAATATTTTGAATTGAAAACCCTTTTTCATTAGTGACTTTTCGATGAAATTTCATGAAAATTTGAAAAGTTTCATTTTTGTGAGCTAAAAAGAAAACCCAAGTAAAACGAGAGTAATCATCAATTATTACAAATCCATATCATTTTTCTCCTAGACTAGTGGTTCTAGTTGGTCCAAATAAATCCATATGTAAGAGTTCTAAAGGTCTAGAAGTTGAAATAGTATTTTTGGATTTAAATGATACTCTAGTTTGTTTACCTAATTGGCATGCATCACAAATTCTATCCTTTTCAAAATTCAATTTTGGCAAACCGAGAACTAAATCCTTTTTGATTAATTTTGAAAGAGAATGCATGCTAATATGTGCAAGTCTACGATGCCACAGCCAACTAGTCTCATTTATTTTAGCATTTAAGGAAACTAGGCATTGCATGTCTAATTTAGTTAAATCATTCAAGTCTACCATATAAACATTGCCATGCCTATGTCCTATAAATTTAATGCCATCGTTAATAGGACTTGTCACAATGCAAACAGATGATTCAAAACTTACTTTATACCCTTTATCACAGAATTGACTAATGCTAAGTAAGTTATGCTTTAAACCTTTAACTAGTAAAACATTCTCAATGTATTTGGAGGGAGTGATACCAATGTTACCTATCCCGATGATCTTTCCTTTGCCATTATCTCCAAAGGTGACCATCCCTCCATCCTTAGCATCAAGCGTGATGAATTGTGATTCATCACCAGTCATGTGTCTCGAGCATCCGCTGTCAAGATACCATTTCCTGTTTTCTTCTTGGGATGCTAGACACACCTGCAAGCACAGATCAAGTTTCTGTCTTAGGTACCCAAGCTTTCTTGGATCCTTTCAGGTTAGTCAGAATGGTTCCTTTTGGAACCCATATTTTCTTTGTGTTTGCATATTTGTTAATAAGACATGTGTATGATTTATGTCCTATTCTTCCACATTTAAAACAAGTAATATTTGTAGACTTTTTGCTTGAATAATTTGCATAAATATCCTTCAGAAATTTTTATTTCTTCAGGGGTTTATAACCAAGTCCAGCCTTATCATATATAGCTTTCTGATTTTCAAAGATCATATTTAGTTTGTTTGAACTTAAGGTGAACTTATCTACTATAGACTTCAGCTTGTTCATTTCATCCTTTAAGTTTTGATTTTCTTGAATCAAGGTGAATTTTTCAATTGAAAGATTTTCAGCTTGTTTCACTAAGGACTGATTTTCCAATTTCAGCTCTTTGTTTTTCTTCCCTAGTTTCTTTAATTCATCAATTGAATCATAGAATGCTTCTTGCAATTCTTCAAAAGTAAATTCACTAGTAGATTCAGAAGTTACCTCATTTTCATGTGCCATCAGGCACAGATTCGTTTGTTCTGTTGAGGTTTCCTCATCGGAGCTTGAGTCATCACTCGCACTCCAGGTCGCCATCATTGCCTTCTTTTTGAATTTCTTTGGACCTTTCTTCAATTGAGGACATTCGGATCTGAAATGTCCTGGCTTCTTGCACTCGTAGCATATAGGGGTTTGATCTTTCTCCTTTTCTATGCTTTGATCTCCTTTGGTGAATTTCTTTCTCATACCCTGTTTCCTTTTTCTTAGAAACTTCTTGAATTTCCGGGTGATGAGAGCCATCTCCTCATCCTGATCTTCATCTTCAGAGTCATCTGTTTCATAATCAGGTAAAGTTGTGGATTTGAGGGCAATGGTTCTTTTCTTTTTGATTTCATCCTCTTGATGTTGCATCATGCTAAGTTCATGAGTCATCAAGGATCCAAGAAGCTCTTCTAGAGGTAGAGTGTTCAAGTCCTTTGCTTCTTGGATGGCAGTCACCTTGGCTTCCCAAGTTTTTGGCAGTGACCTGAGAATCTTCCTTACAAGTTCACTGTTAGTATAAGATTTGCCAAGACTCTTTAAACCATTGATTATATCAGTAAAACGAGTAAACATAGCAGTTATGGACTCATCATGCTCTATTTTGAACAATTCATATTTATGTATAAGCATGTTTATTTTAGACTCTTTTACTTGATTTGTTCCCTCATGGGTGACTTTTAACCTATTCCATATTTCTTTAGCAGATGCATAAGTAGAAATGCGATTAAATTCACTAGCATCTAGTGCACAATAAAGAACATTCATAGCTTTGGCATTTAATTATGCCAATTTCTTGTCAACCTCATCCCATTCTTTCTCGGGTTTGGTTGACTCCTCACCATCTATAATCTTGGTGGGTGTGTGAGGACCATTCACTATGATACTCCACATATCATAGTCGAGTGCTTGTATGAAAATCTTTATCCGAGCTTTCCAATAGGTGTAATTAGACCCATTGAAAAGTGGAGGTCGGTTTGTTGATTGCCCCTCGGCTAGAGAAGTTCCAACATGGGTTGCCATAGATCTTTGGCTCTTTGATTGTTAGATCAAAGAAGGGCTAGAGCACTGGCTCTGATACCACTTGTTGCCCAGCTATGCAACCCAAGAGGGGGGGGTGAATTGGGTTTCTAAAAATTTTAAGCCCAACAGATAATTTATGAAGAACAAAACAATGGCTTTAAATCAATATTAATTACCTAAAGCAGTATTGCAAGGATATAATAAAGAAATAAGATAAAGCAATAAAGCACACCACAAACACAAGAATTTATAGTGGTTCGGTGCTAACCTTGCACCTACATCCACTCCCCAAGATCTCACTTGAGAATTTCAATCCACTATCCTTTGTATTCAACCCGAATACAAAACGTCGGAAACTCCGACACTAGCTATCCCAAGCTAGAATACAAGACGTCGGAAACTCCGACACTAGCTATCCCAAGCTAGAACACTTGTTTCTCGGGTACAAGCAAACCCAAAACACTCCGATTTCAGGTTCGGATCAACCTTTCCTTGTTTTGGAAATCCTCCAAAAATAAGAGCAAAAACTCACAAAGAGTAAAAATATTTAGAGCACAGATTAATAAAATAACAGCTCCTTAAATGAGCAAATATAACAATAAAAGCTTTACTCAAATGAAGAACCCCTTTTTTTCAGAATTTCTCAAAGTGGATGAACGCTTGAACGCTTGAGAAGAGGTTGATTGTTGATTGAAGATCTCTTGAAAGCTTTGAACGATCTCTAGATCAAGGTTGAAACAATAGGCGTGAAGAATTCTCTCCTTGAAAGATCTAGCTTTTCTCTATCACAATCTCTCTGGTATATTGTGGATCCTCTCTCTTTTTCTCTTTGGATTTTTCGTTGATCTCAGACTTTTTCTTGCAAATTTCGGATCCTCTCTTCTGTTCTTCTCTTTTTCTTCTTTTTCTCTTCACATTTGATTTCACGTTTGATCCGCTATTTAATCTGCAATTTCTTTCATTATTTAAAGCATTTTGTAGCATTAGAAGCAAGAGAAAATAATTTAGGCAGATAAAGAGCCGTTAGAGGATTTTTAGGAAGCATAAATGGCAATTAAAACGGGCAAAAAAATAGCCGTTGCTGACATTTCCCGTCGCAGGGGTCGACTCATGAGTCGACTCATGCCTTGTGGGTCGACTCATAAGTCGACTCACAGGTCGTGCCAAGCCAGAAAACTAGCATGCCAAGGAGAATTTTTGCGTGCCAATCAGCTCACAGTGCCATGAGTTGACTCATGAGTCGACTCATGCACTTCAAACCTTCATAACTTCAAAAATATAAGTCCAAACACAATGAAATTTTCACCAATAGATTTCAAATCATTTGTTCTACCAAATGGTACTATCAAATCAGGATTTTAGTGAAATTACAATTTTGCCCTTGAAGAGCATAAGGACTTTTTCATTTTAAAATATTGTATCCCTTCAATCTGCTTTGTAATCATCAAAATCAATCTAGGAGCAACAATGTACACTTCACTACATCTAGAACACCCCACATAAGGATCAAAGAATCAAGTTAAGAAGTGAACCAAAATATGGATTCATGTACATAAGGTACCATGGTGATCTCAGATTAAAGAATCACTTGCGCAACTCTCACTAGAGAACAATCAGTTGATATGTAAATAAGACTCTATTAGATATTCTCTCATAGGTCAATTCAGTGAACTCATTCTCTAATGAGCACATACATCTTTGTATTAGTGTCGCTACATAAGTGGTTATGAGATCAACCACCCTCACCATTGAGGAAATATAAGACATGTCAGTCTTATCGGTATCATTGATCTCTGACTCAGTGAACTAATGACTGAAAATTTTTTAGATTATGACTATAAAAAATTTAGATCTCACTTGTGTGATCTCATCACGGTCATAAAATCACTGCCTAGATCTATAGAGTTCATTATAATCTTAAAATAATAATAAGATGCAGCATATAATGAATCGAAAAGCTAATTTTTTTAATCAACAATGTCAAATACATGAGTTTGAAAAATAAAATATAAAAAAATATCCCATCATATCCCATATGCGATTGACTTGTTGGGCATTATTCTTTCAGTAACTTACCACTGAAGGATAATTTTAGTATTTTTATCAAATTTTATCTCTTTCAGATAGTTATGACATATTGCTAGACATCAATCTTGACTTATGAACTTATAAGAATTAAAAAAATTTAATTTAAAAATTAATTAGAAAGAGTTTTGATTAATTGATACAATTGGGCTGACCTAATCTAATGAGATTAGGATTAAGTCAAGAGTCTAAGTCTACTGCTGGCTAGATTTAGATCTCAATGGGTCACACACTTTAGAATTTGATCTTGATCTGATTTAATTAGAATTTAATATAAATCCTTGGGTTAATTTGATATTCTAGCACATTATGTTAACGTAAGTTTTCAATTGGGTTAGTTCAAAGTGTTTGAGCTAGATTTAACCTGTTGCCTTGAACCTAATTAGGTTAGGTCTATATTTAATTAGTTTCTTGTCTTTATATAAAAGTATTTCATATGTGAAAAAGGTTTTCCACACCACCCACCTGAATTCAATGCTAAAATTTATGGGTGTGGTAAAAGAAGAGTCTTTCTTTTAATACATCTCTTTATTTTTCACTCCATTTATTTCTTTCACACACCATTAATATATGATATTTATGAGTGTGGAAGAGGATGAGTTTTTCTACACATGGGACTCCTTCATATTATTTATTCTTGCATGAGGATTCATTTCTCCATGTGAGAAGGTGGAGCACCAAAAGTTGGCACCCCTTGGGAGACCCATGAATCTCTTCATTTCTAATTTATAGGGGATGCCCTCTATAGATTTTGGAGGAGATATCCTGGCATTTGGGTGTGAGATAAGTAAGGATTAAGAAAAAAAATTTAAAAAAATTAAGAAAAAAAAGAGAGGAAAAAATAGAAAGGGAGAGAATAAGAGAGAAAAAGGCAAGTGAGGGTTGTTTGGCCTAGGGTTTAGTTTCTTCATGTGTTGGAGTACAAAACTAAATTCTAGGTGGTGAGATCTCTTGAGAAGAGGTTCTTAGCATGATCCTAGTGGAGAAATCAAAGGCAAATAGGTAGTAGTATGATTCATTCTTGGAGAAGGACATCGACAGCATTCTTGTAAAGAAAGGCTGCAGCACTATTTCGATTGGGAAGGACCTTGATCATCTTCCTATAGATCACCGTTGAAGGACTTCTACTTTAAACCTTATGAAGATCATTTTGTTATTTGATCATCTTCTTTAGAAAGTATAATTTCTATCCAATTGCATGCTTATGTTGGTTTGATTGGAGTCTATAAGGTGATTCTAGGGTTTGAGTTTGGTATGCTGGATTCAAAGTGTCAAACACTTTTAATGCATGTTAAAAATTTTTAAAATTCATATTTTATTGTGTGATCAGAACCTAACAATGGTATCAAAGCCATCTTTATTAGATTTAATCAAACAGATGCTATTATTATGGTATAGATGTGATCTGATTCATATGATGTCGAAATGTTCTATCGATTTCTTGCATCGATCTTAAAATCAAAAATTATTTTTGACCATGATTCAAGTATGATTTAAAATTTTAATTATTAAATTTTAAATTTATCATTTTTAAAATTTTATGATTCATGGTAGATTCGTGCTTGAATCGATATTATTAGGGTATATTGTTTCTAACTTATTTGCTGACTTGGTCAAACCTAATTTGATTAGGGTTTGGATGTTGATTCAATTTGTTAATCTAAGTCAATTTTGACATGTGAATTAGACCAAAGGATTGGGTTCAAATCATTGTCAAATGGTATTGGCTTAAGAATTGAATGCACCCTACATGATTCTAGTAATCATAATTTTTGGCATAGTTATATGAATAATATTACAACTTGAATTGCATGTTATATAGTATGATATGATATATAAAAATTATTTTTTTATATGTATTTTACATATGATGTAAGTGTTAGGATGTATTAGAGACTAGTTTAAAATCTTTATCAATAATTTTATTAAGTTGTAGTATCGAGATTCACTTACTAATCGACTATTGAATTTATTGATCAGTTGGTGTCTAGAAAAGTATCAAAGATGGTTATTTAATTAGCTCTGCTTGCTTATCTAATCAAGTTATTGATATCTAAGAAAAGCATCAGAGAGCCTTCCACCTACTTACCTAGCCAATCTGGTCTATTGAGTTTCGAGTTTGGATTGCTTAGTGATGTAGACACTACATGTGCCTTCCTTCATGCTAAGCATCATATCAAGAACCATAATGAGTTTGTTGTGCAACCATAAGGCTTACTATAAAAATTGATGTAGGATTATCTTAGTGTATATTTGATGCTTACAGTGTTTTGGATATGTTGCTTTATTGTGCAACCACAAGGACAGCGTCATTTAGATATGACTGTATGAAAATGAAGGGTCTAACTTAACTAAAATATTATAATTTATTGTATAACCACAAGGCTATGAATATTTTAAAGATAGGAAGATGTTGAGAATTGCAAAAGATGCAATTAGAAAGGAGTTTCCTATCTATAAACTCATAAAGGTTTGTTATGCAACCACAAGACCTTTTGTGAAGAATTAAATCTCAACCTTACTAAGAAAATCAATAGGGTTTCTCATTTATCATTAGAGAGGGCTATGGTATTAGATAAAATAATGAGTTGTCCGCTTATATTATGTTCTTGTACTTATAGATTAATCTGCATAATGGTATCCTTACTTTACTGCATGGCATACTTGATGCTAACAAGTTGATCAGACCCAATTATGTGGATTGGTTGAGGAACCTAAGAACTATTCTCATATAGAAAAAAGTCTCTTACATTTTGGATATCCCTACACCCGATTCGATCGGTAAAGATGCAACTGACGAGGAAAGGGCCACATACAAGATGTGGCAAGATGATAATATGACTCTTGCCTCTATGAGCAATGAGCTTTAGAGGCAACATAAAGGTATGGATGTTCCTTCTATACTACTTAATCTAAAGGAGTTATATGGAGAACAAAATCGGATCGCTAGATATGAGATATCTAAAAAGTTATTCCATACCAGGATGAGTGAAGGCATGTCCATGCAGACTCATATCCTTAAGATGATTGATCTGATTGTTTATTTGGA